>NW_026895211.1:0-146730 GCF_033153095.1 Gastrolobium bilobum | reverse complement strand
ACAGTCTCATGCTACCATCCTTCTTTTTCACAAAGATCACCGGTGCTCCCCACGGGGACACACTCGGCCTAATAAAATCCTTTGCAGACAGTTCCTCAATATGTTTCTTCAACTCCGCTAACTCAAGTGGCGCCATCCGGTATGGAGCCAATGAAATAGGCCCCACACCGGGCAACAATTCAATAGAGAATTCAATCTCTCTCTCAGGTGGGAATTCCGGTATCTCATCAGGGAATACATCCTCAAACTCATTAACCACCGGAATCATAGAAATTTCAATCTCTTTACCATCCACCAATCCACCCAAGAAAATACAACACTGATCCCCAGCCTTTAAGGCTTTAACAGCTTGACACATAGACAAAAAGGGAGACGGAGTAACCGAGGGCTTCTCATGAGACAATATCAACCTCTTGCCACAGCAATCAATCATCACACAGTTTTGAGATAACCAATCCATGCCCAATATCAAATTAACAGAGGCCAGGGGCAATATAATTAAATCAATAGTGTAACCCCTGCCTTCGTAGACAAACCCGACCTCTTTGCAGATGAAGGAGGAATCACTAACCTCTCCTGTAGCCGTAGTAATACGCATAGGGGGAATCATCCGTGATACTTTTAATCCCAACCCCTTAGCCACATATTCCGCCATGAACGAGTGCGTAGCTCCAGAATCAAATAAAACAGATAAATCAATATTAGAAATGAAAATTGTACCTTTTACCAAATTCGGCGCCTTCGCCGTCTGCTGTGCATTAGTAGTATAAACACGCCCAACTGTAGGTGCAGATGGCAAAGTCTGTAGATTCGCAGCCTGCCCAGTATTATTAGTACAATTGTAGGCATAATGCCCAACCTTACCACATCTGAAACAAGTAACTTGAGTAACAGCACAAGGCCCTTGATGAAACTTCTTACGCTTATCACAACGAGGAGCAGAATTTCTCTCATTATACCCACTTCTCTGACCACCACCCCTTTTAAACTGACCTGGGGGCTGCCTTACCTGCAACCCCCTACCTCTATTATTGTTTTGATGGTAGCCACCTCTGTTATTATTGCCGGCAGGAGCAGATGTCCTCGAAGAACCAGATTTTGGATATCTATTATAAACACTTTCAACCCGTTTACACTGAGTCACCAGATCTGCAAAGTTTCTCACAGCAGTATTAGACATCCTCTTTGCAATTTTTTCATTCAAACCCCTCTGAAATTTAGCAGAAAGAAACTCAGGGGTCGGCAGCACACCCCCATAATTGGCAAATTTCACCAAATCATTAAACTTTGCCACATAGGCATCAATAGTCATGGTACCCTGTACCAACTTTTCAAACTCACCCTGTTTAGCTTCCCGGACATCCCTGGGAAAGTATTCCTCATGAAACAGTCTATCAAATAAAGCCCATGTAATCTCTTCCCCTTGAATAATGAAGGCTGAGATGCAGTGTACCACCACTTGCGGGCATCTCCCTCGAGCATATAAACAGAATACAACAACCTCTGGGGATCCTGACACTCCATAACCTGGAAGATTTTATCCATACCTCTCAACCAAGTAGTCACTACCTTTGGGTCCCTTGACCCCTGAAATGACGACGGCTTGTGCTTTCTAAAAGAGATGAGTATCTGCTCATTAGTACCTGCCAACACTTGCCCAGCAATCCCAGAAGACTGAGTAGCAACAGAAGGATCCACAGAAGGATCTGGAGCCTAGGTGGGATCAGTAGTGTGACGACTAGCCTCTTCTGAATGATGACTAGCCCCACTCCCCTCATGCTGAGGAGTAACATATGGCGTACGGGTAGCAGTATCTGTAGCCGTATATGGAGGAGAATCATCCTTCCTATGCCGAGCCCTGTCCTCCCTCATCTCATTCATGAAGGCATGCATCATTTCCTGATTATTTTTCATCAGGGTCTCGGTCATATTTCTATTGGCAGCAGTCTCTTCCCGCAGTGCATTCAGGACTGCAGTAATAGGATCTGGTGCTGCTAAATGACCTGCACCTCTAGCTCCACGGCGACCCCGTGCCCTGCTCATGATATCTGTACATGTAACACAAAGGAAAGAGTTGATCAGACCCACACTGAGGAATCACATATACATTAATCATAAATAGTTCACAGATAGCTATGCAACACAAGATACAATACTACTTTATCAGAGTTCCCTTACAAAACTGCTCTGATACCATAAAATGTAACAACCCGTTGTACACCGGTATTGTTAACATTAATTATGATATTAAGCGCAGTTACAATCATAGTAATTCATTTATAAAAATGCGAATAAACTTTTTCCGATTATTACGCGAGCATTTAAAACATAAAAAGCGTAATAATTAAAAGCTGTGACCGTAACCATAAACTCTTGCGGAAGAATTATTTAAACTATTTTTATAACTTACTTTACTTATAATGAGTTACTAAGGGGTTCCCATAAACCCACTTAGCCAATTACAACATTTACTTTTTTACTTACTTGAACATGGTTCACTCCTAATTTTTCTGCGAACACACCGCTCACAACCAAACCTTCTTCTCAGGTTATATCTTTGCCTTACTTAATTCCCTTCTCAACAAGCTATCACACGCTCAATTCGGAGCTCATTTGCTCCGGTTATCGCCGTTTGCTGTTGGATAAGCAAAATAGCCAATCAACCCCAAAAACATCTCTAAACCTCTTTCACTCCACGAATTACTGCACTCAATCCACTCATTCAATTGCTCCCAAATTTTTACACCATAAACTAGACACCTAGATCTTCGATTTGATATATCATACGCTTAATTTGACTGAGAAACAAAGCGGGAATTAATTTCCCAAAACAGGACCAGAACTTCCTCAGATGCATGAGCAATTACAACCCAATCCAGTTTATAGTTATTAGACATATAGCTCATATTAATCATTCTTAAGTAGTTGCAATCACTAACACCTTTTTCATGCATATTTTCATCATACATGTAATCATACCCTAAAATAGGCCTAAGGCCCTTCCATCATAAATAGACATGCATCAAATACAATTACAATATTGCTTTACAACTTACAACTTGAAACTTAAACTTTAACTTACATTCTTCCAATATTACAACTTAAATACAAATGACAACATAACCAAATACATAACTACTAGACTTAGGCAAAATGACATGAACAAATATGCTAATGAAGCTCATACCACATACATATGAGATGTTCATGCCCTAAGTCTAGCCTAGGCCACACGGCCAACAAAATGCAAAACGTGAAGCACTCCACTGCTCACTCTGCGGGCCTCTTGCCCGCTGCTCTGGCTCCACTGCTACCTCCTGAAATAAATGCCCCGAGACGGGGTGAGATATACGAATATATCTCAGTAACCAAGAGGTTATGGAGAAAACTCCACCCAATGGTTCACTTCGATGCATATCAATAGAATAAAAAAACCACTTTCAAAATGGGATATAGCAAGGGATTTAGAGAAACTGGGGAAATATCGGAATACAAAATACGACGCTACGGGATGGTAGCTACCAATACCACGCACACCCTGACATATATAAGCCTATGGGTCCACCCAAGGTGCGATCAAATCACTACCACCAAGGTACCCATTCCATCGGGTCTATCCAAGGTGTGATCAAATCACTACCACCAAGTTACCCATTCCATCCATAACACCTGAGACATTCCTAGTGTGCTCCTATCCGGATCACACACTATGACCCACGGTCAACTGGAACTCCCTCTCGGAGACCTATCCAGCGGAAGTCCGAAACTGCCCAAAGGCTAAAAACTGTCTACTGGCCAGAGACTCGGTACATAAGTACCCACAGTAATAATGCATGCATGCTCATGTGTTCTACACTACTCATATACACTTCCTACCGTTGCCATCAACTGGCAAGGTGGAACAGAAAAAGGGGAACAAGCCCCAGTACCAAGAGGTTACCTTTAAATTTGTTTTCACAAGCTCCGCAGCAGCTTATCCCTCAACTCGGTCCACAGCAGAATGCCTACACAGAGGACATTCCCAATCACTTATAGTTCCACCAATACATGCTAATTTGCAATTATACATGCATTGAACCCATTACTTACCTCAATCCTCTTGGTCCCGGACCAAGGGCAGCTTACTGATTCAAGATTCGGGATTCAGGTCGATGTACGGAAACCTATACAATGACGTACAACCATCAGTACGCATCAAAAAACGTCAAAACGCAAAATCACAAAATCTTCCCCTTCCTTCTTGTAGGTTCGGCCAAACCAGTGTTAATTTGAGATTTATTTTTCTAAATTTTCTTTCTCATTTTGTTACGCCTCATTAGGTTGTCAAGAGGCCAATTCAAGTGTCGTTTCGTCATTTTCGCGTCGAATTACATCAGAACGCGAAAACCGCAAAATCCTCCCTTCCTCCTTGAAGGTTCGGCCATCTATGTGTTATTTGGGGATTTATTTTTCTAAATTTTCTTTCTCATTTTATAACGCTTCCTTAGGTTGCTTAGAGGCTAGTTCAATCGTCGTTTTCCGTTTTACGACATTTACGCATCGTTTTTGCGAAATATTTCACTCTAGGTTCTTTATGCCAACTAAGCCACTTATTATTTTTGCATTGATTCTTCCACTTGCCAATCACCACACAACCCATCTAGTCATCACATAATCACACAACACATCATTCAAATTATTTTTCAACATCAATTCCTCCATTTTCACAACATAACCAATTTACACCATTTCTCACATTTAAGGTTTTCCATCAATTCTTACAACTCCACACCTCAACCAATTATATTACATAATCATTCAATCATACCAAAACTCATTATTAGCCTCACAACACATTTTCCAAAATCACATGTCATGACCACCAAAAATCCTAAGTTAAATTCATCAATTTTCACCAATAAATTTCATCGCATTTCTAGCTCTAATACATCATTCTAACACATTATCATCTAATACAATTTTTCCAATTGAGCTCTCTAACATCACTATTCATCAAATCAAAGCTTTAGGTTTTCAAAACTCAATCACAAGAATCAACCCATAAAAAGGTGTAATCCAAGTGGGGTGGGTCCCACGCCACCTCACGCGATTCAAAACGCGTCAGAACTCTCACTAAACGTCCGTAAATTCAAAACCTATTTCGAAAATCTAATTTTTAACATTAACTACTCTCCTTTAATTATGCTTAATCAGATGAATTCAGAGTCCTCCATTCGTTCGGAGAAAACACTGTTTTAAGCTATTGCGCGCGCCGTTGGCACGCTTCCCCAAATTGTCTTAATTCCATCAAATATTATCAGAATTCATATTTCCTAGTTCTATAGACCATTTGTAACTCATATTTGAAACCTAGAACTCAAAATTCAACTGGCACGTTTTACGATGCAATCGTAACGCGGTATTTTTACTCGCGAAAAACACTATTCACTGATTTTTCTGAAACTTGCCTATTTACTCAATTTTTCGTTCTGAACCCATTTCCAGGGTTATTTTTACCATCTGAGACCTTCTACTAAATTTTTATCTTCCTAGGGTTGCGTGTTGGCTAATTACTGTTTTGCCCTTTCTTTGTATTTTGGCCTAATCTTTAGGATTTTCACTGAATCTACACTTAATTACACACTTAATGGCTTAAATACTTAATTTAAAATTATGAGGTGTTATACAGCACACAACACATTCATACAAAATCAGAGTTCCCTTACAAAACTGCTCTGATACCATAAAATGTAACAGCCCGTTGTACACCGGTATTGTTAACATTAATTATGATATTAAGCGCAGTTACAATCACAACAGTTCATTTATAAAAATGCGAGTAAACTTTTTCCGTTTATTACGCGAGCATTTAAAACAATAAAAAGCGTAATAATTAAAAGTTGTGACCGTAACTGTAAACTCTTTGCGGAATAATTATTTAAACTAACTTTACAACATATATTACTTCTCTCAAGTCACTAAGGGGTTCCCATAAACCCACTTAGCTGAAATCTCACTGTTACGTTTTCTTCCTATCCGAAAATGGTTCGGTCTTTAATTTTCTGCGGATAAACCGCATAGGACAAGTCTCCCATCATTTAGTATGTTATTCTAGACTCAATTACCTTTCTAGGAAGCTATCACACGAGTCATAAAGTTCTTGTTTGCTCCGGATATCGCTGTTTGAATTGGACAAGCAATTGTGCAAGCCAACTCCAAAATAGCTCCAAACATCCCTCACTAAATCAATTACTGCAGAAAATCCACTCAACCAATCGCTCTCAAATTTTTATACAACAAACTAAACACCTCAAGCTTCAATTTGATATATCATACACCTAATTTGACCAAGAAACGAAGCAGGAATAAATTTCCCAATTTCAGTCCAGAACAGCCCCATGTGCAGGGACCAACAGCGCAGTCCGTGTTCTCTTCCTTTTACAGGCCGATGCCCAACCCAGAAAAATCCCAAATTTTGACACGATATAGAAGACATCTCAAGATTCAAAATGGCGTATGACACGTCTCTATCGCACCCCTGTGGAGGGAGATAGGCTCTCCCAAGGTTTACTTAAATTCTGCCAATTTCGAGAAAATTCGCCAGAGTTTCCTTTGTTTTTCCAATAATCCCCAAGTTTGCACAAGTGTTCTATGACCTCAAATTGTACCTAATAGTCATAGGGTGGCACACACAAGGACCAGCAATGCCTTGGAGCTCTTACAACCCATCACAGTTTATATCAATTACTCAATTTTCATCACTTTACTTATATTTTCCAACTTAACACATTTCAATCACCATAATCCATTTGCATGCATTCTTTACATCATAAAACATATATCAATCGTAGAATAGGCCTATTGCCCTTTCATCATATTTCATACTTCCATATTACATCAATTCATGTATAAATTCCAATTCTTTCAAATGACATATTACACTTTACAATCATAACCTTCAAATGACATAATACATACTCCAAAATAAACATGATAAATAAACCTCAAAATGACATAACCCACGTGTAACTAGACTTAGGCAAAAATGGCATGAACAAATATGACAATAAATCTCCTCCTACATCCATATGCAATGTTCATACCCTAAGTCTGGCCTAGGCCCAATGGCCACCAAAATGCAAAATAAATAATCCTATGTCTCAGTCATCCCATGGGCTTCTTGCCCACCGCTCCAGCACCACTGCTACCTCCTGAAATAAAGCCCCCAAGACGGGGTGAGATATACGAATATATCTCAGTAACCCATAGGTTATGGAGAATACTCCGCCCAATGGCTCACTTCGATGCATATAAATAACATAACATCCGAAAACGGGATAAAGCAAGAGATTTAGTGGAATAGGGGAGCATAGGGATACAAAATACGACAAAGATGGAATGGTCGATGCCAAAACCACGCATCGTCCAACCTATTGGCTCGGCATATAAGCCTACAGGTCTCAACCAAGGCGTGTTCCCAGAACATCAAACCAAGGCACCATCCATCCATATCCACCCGAGACTTCCTAGTGTGCTCCTATCCGGATCACACACCACGACCCCAGGTCAACTGGAACTCCCTCCCGGAGACCTATCAAGTGGAAGTCCGTAACGCCCAAAGGCAAAACGTCTACTGGCTAGAGACACGGTACATCCTATGTACCAACACACATATAATATGCATGATCATGTTATCCTATATTATTTACATACACTTCCTACCATTACCCTCAACGGGCATGGTGGAACACACAAGGAGATCAAGCCCCAGTACCAAGAGGTTACCTGTATAATTCTCTCCACGTAGCTCCAATGCAATATATATTCCGAGCTCGTTACACAACCGAAATGCCTACACAGAGGACATTTCCAATTAATTACCATTCATACAAACACATGCAAGTTATTAACTCTACAAGCATGGTTCCATAATACTCACCACAATCCCACTTGGTTCAGGACAATGGGCGACCCACGAGCTCACGGTTCGGGGTTCAAATCCACGTACGGCAACCTACATTGATCATATATGGATCATTAATATACGGTAAACCTATCAAATCCAAAAACGTCAAATTCCTCCCCTCCACCTAGTGAGGTTCGGCCAAAACAGTGTAAAAATACCAAATATTTTTCTTTATTTTCTTTTCTTTTTTCTTAAGCATCCCAAGGTTACCCCCAATGTCATTTTAGGTGCCAATTTGCATCCTACATCATTCAAACATCATTTTGCCAATTAATTTGCTCTAGGATCAATTATACAATTCCACACTATCCAATATTTTTCCATTTATTTTCCAACCTTCCAACCATCACACAACCCTTCTAATTATCATTTAACACACAACACATCATCCAAATAATTTTACAACATCATATTCATCATTTTTCCCATTAAGGTCGAATTCACCATCGACATACACCAAGGGATTTTCAATCCAATTCAACTACTCCACACCTCATACAATCCTATTATTAAATCATACAACCATACAACAATCCAATTACACAATCCTAACAACAATCTCCAACACAAAGTCATGACATTTCATCCAAATTTTCCTAAGTTATGAGCACATTTTCTCAATAATCTTTATTGCATTTATAGCTCCAACACATCATTCTAAGACATAATCATCTAATACACAATCTCAATTTGAGATCTCTAACTCCATGAATCAAGCATACAAGCTCTAGGTTTTCATGAAATTAAATTCATAAAATCAACCATGAAAGGTGTTGAAACTTACCCACAATCAAGTCACAAGACTTCTCCTAGTGATCTCCAAGCAATGGCTTGAGCAATCAACTCCAAAATCACAAAATTCTTCAAAATTTTGTGGCTTACTTTGCCCTTTTTCTCACACATGAGAGGGTTTCAAGGAGTTATGAGAGATTGAAAATTTGAGCAAAACTTCCCCATTTCATCATTGGAGGCCGTGGAATAGGAGAGAAAAGAGGGAGGAAGGTGAGTGAATAGTGACTAGGCCATGTTGTCATATTGTCACTTAAGTGGGGTGGGTCCCACCGTAACCTCACGCGTCAAAATTAATTCAAATCTTCCGCCTATTCCGCTAAACGTCCATAATTTCATAACCTATTTAGAAACTCTAATTTTTAATATTAACCATTTCCTTTAATTACCCTTGATCAGATGAATCCGAAGTTTTCCGGTCGTTCGGAGAAATTACAGTTTTAAGCCTTTACGTGCGCCGTAGGCACGCTTCCCCAAACTTACAAATTTTCATCAATTTTCATAAAAAATTATATGTTCTAGTCCTATATACCATTTATAACTTATTTACAAAACCTAGAGCTCAAAATTCAATCTGCACGCTTTACGGTGCAACTGTACCGCAGTATTTTTACCCGGTAAAAACACTATTCCCAGAATTTTCTGAAACTTGCCTATCCACTCAATTTTTCGTTCTGAATCCAAATTACAGGGTTATTTTTATCATCTGAGATCTCCTACTCAATTTTACCTTCCTAGGGTTGCGTGTTTGGCTAATTACTGTTTTACCCTTCCTTTGTATTTTGACCTGATTTTCAGGATTTCACTAATCTTTCCCTTTAATCCATGTTTAATATATTAATATATAATTTAGAGATGTGAGGTGTTATATCTGGCTAGTAGAATAGTTGACACACATGACATGATTATTCTGCTGCATTGCACTGATTTGGAACTTATACTATTAAACTGTTTTTAGAATTTATATTGCACATGTAAGTGAGCTTGGCGTGAAGAAATTCTTGATCACCCCTTGTCTTACTGAGATTTCTTTTTAGAGATCTCACCCCACGTTTGGGGCACATTTTCAGGTTCAGGTAACTCGGGAATTGATACCTCGGGCGGCAGGAGGCCGGAGCTGAGTTGAGATATATATTGTTATTGATGATATATTTGGATGCTGACATGTTCTTTATTTACTATCACATTGTTTGACTTGAGACTCTGTTGGGCCTTGTTGCCTTATTTGGTGAGCATGGGGGTTGTCCATGCCACATTGATTGACTATGTTTTATTTTAGTATTGAGATGTATAATTGTATCAGGATTATGGTCCGGACGACGTGTGGTAGGCAGATACTTACTTATTTATTTAATGAGGTTATTCAGTGTATTTAGTTTTATTGCAATTTACATAAAGGCATTATTTTGAAAGCGATTAAGTAATCAACTTGGTTAATGTTAATGACGTCATAATTGAAAAGTAAAAAGTTATTCCGCATTTTTAGTTAAGCAACGCTTAATACGATGATACGATAACAAATCGGGTATACACGGGGCGTTACACAAAGCAGTAAGGAAAATATAATTAAAGAGTTTATAAGAACCATATGAAAAATAGGTAAAAATTCATTATTTGTTTGCTATCCCTTACTATCTTCTAATTACTATTCATAATTGATAATATTTATTTTAAATATTGTCAAATTGATGAAAAGATTAATTGTCGAATCAAGATTTACTAGTTGTAAAGTTTATAAAAATTAAGAATACAAGAATAGGAGGAACTAGCCTAATTTAGTGCAATTTTTAAAGAATAGTTCTTTTATTATTTTGTAATCAGTATTTCACCTTCAAAAATACACAATCGACACAATTGTTCTTCCTTCTAAGTGAGCAATTCTCAAAGACAAAGCATTTTTGGCAGAACCATCACTGCACGTACAAACTTCCATGTGTTCTTCCATTATAAGGGCCTGTTTGTTGTATTCCGAATTTTTTTTTCTTAAAATTATTTTATAGAATAGTTATGGAAACAAGTGTTTTCTATTTTATTTTTTTGAAAGTTAAAAATCAAAACAGAAAACAAAAACAACGCAGACATGTTATCTAAATTTGATTCTAAAAATAAAAAAATAATTACAATTTTTAATTTTTTTTTTTTTTACAAAACATGTCTTATGAAATGAGGATTTTTGTTTTGAAAACCAAAAAACTGTTTTTAAAAACAATAATCAAACAGAGCCTTAATACCTGTTTGAATATTGTTTTTAAAAACATTTGTTTTATTTCCAGGACAAAAAAATAAGGCATGTTTCGTAAAAAAAAATTAAAAATTGAAATTGCTTTTTTATTTTCAGAATCAAATTTAAAGAACATGTCTGAGTTATTTTTATTTTGTATTTTGACTTTTAACTTTCAAAACAAAAATAAATACAGAAAATATCTTTTTCCACAACTATTTTACAAAATAATTTTAAAAACAAAAAATTATAACATAATCAAATAGACCCTATTTTTTACTTTAAATCTATCACACAAATTTGAGTTAGAAATAGAAAATCATAAACAGTTTCATGTGAGACATAAATTTTGTGTAATCAATGTGTGACAAGACTTCATGCAAATCAGATAAAATAACACAATATTACTAATGCCAATTAAGGAGAGAAATTGTAACATGAAGCAAGGAGTAAGCAAACGAAACCAACTAACAAAATTTAATATACATTTTTTATATATACAAATCTCAAAAGAGTAATTAGTTACAAATAAATTTTATATATAAAAGAAAGAAAATGACTAAAAGAATATGACAATTATTTATATATTGTTATAAAACTAGTGGAAAAGATTTGAGGGAAATAAGAGAAAGAAGAGAGAGTATGATGCAGGAACCTTATTATTCATCGATCATGAACATTCTTACAAGAGTCATGTCCTTATATAGAACTTTGAACATAATGAAGGAATAACTATATTGAATACACTATTAATGTTGTGGTTACATAATACTCCAAAAGACATAGGCAACCAAAGAGTCAACCACATATTAAATTATATATTTTACAACATTCCCCCTTGGATGACTATACACTATGAATATGCCTCATTAAAAACCTCTCCAAGAAAAATTCAGTGGGATAAAAACTGGGTAAAAAGGAGTCTCCTCGCAATTAATTCATATAGCTATTGCTGGAGCTAAGGGAATAGGTCAACATTTACAATTTTCTAAAATGATTATCTCATAATCTTCTCCCAAAATAAATTGTAGTAATGTTCATTCAATTTGATTATTAACTTTCATTTATAGCACATCCCGTTGAATATTATTGCACTAATTTCATGCCTCGTTAAAACCTTGCTAGAAAAACCCAATGGGAAAAAACTAACGAAGGAAAAAGAGTACATGATGTCTGCTATTAAAAACATCACATAAACCGTCTCATTAAAAACCTTTAGCCAAGAAAAACCCTTTGGGAAGAAAGCCTTAGCAAAGGAAAATGACAGTAATAAACCTTCAGGGTTCCATCCTTCAAGGATAGTCATAATTAATTCGCTCGCCCTGATGAAAGTAATTTATTAAAGAAGTAGCGACTAGGCTTAGTTTTTATAGCCTTCCATAGCAATGCAGTGCTTCCACAAACAGATGCATATCTAATCTGTTATTATTATACAAATAGTCAGCATCAAAGTATTCCACCAATGTAAAATCTCCATATCATGTGTAGATACTTGAAGATAACCAAAATACTATTAACATCATTCTAATGTCTTAAATGGACACACTATGTCTAGCTAGAACTTATACTAAAAATGCAATATCAGGCCTGTTGCAATTTGTAAAGTATAATAGTGTTCATATGACGTTTAAGATTGATGGCTTCAAGTCCTGATCCTTTCTCGTTATTTGGTCTAAATAGATCTGTATTCACTTCTAACGAATGGACCATCATTGAGTCACTTATATATTAATAACATTGGTGAAAATAAAATAATAATTTAGGAAGATGCTCGATATGCAGGCTGAGATAATAATATGTTTGAGACTATCATACAATGATTTTTGCAGTTCGATGCTAAACATACTGCAAGTCTTATTCTCTCCATACAGGATATGGGGAATCTTTCAGGGAATTTCATATAAATATCATCGCCAAGTGACCCTGCTATCACGACGTCCATTAAATGCATTTTAATATGCATCCTAGTTTCCATACTGATCAAGTAACGGAATGTAATAGAATTCATTACGGGAGAATAAACATTATAATTGATGTAGGATTTCTGCAAAAATCCTTGTTCCTTCTTAATTGCCTCATTTCTTTCATTCCCATCTGAATGCATTCTTGAATGATTTTGGGTTATGGATCCAGATTATCTCTTGTGATAGCAAGATCTACTGAGAAGGCAACGATGTCGTCGACGACAGATAATATTATTATATTTTCTCCCTTATTACTATAGTTTTATTGCATACTTTTGTGCCAATATCAACCAAATCTTCGTCGTTTCCCAAGATATTCAGATTTGACCGTTCTGTATTCCCAAAATTGTTAAAAATTAGCAGCTGCATTTATTTTACTGGGTGGGATTTCTTCAGGGTTGACTACTTCAGGAGGCACGATGAGTGACTTATTTTTGTTTTTCGCGAATTTATGTCTTTAGTCTTATTCATGCTTCAAGTGTTGACTAGACTCAAACAAATTTTGTTTCATTAAATTCTCCATTATATATGGCTCACTTTCTGCAGGGATATGAGACTTAGTCACTCATTTGTGATCAAAAATATTTGGCATTTATCTTGCTAAAGTTTGCAAGCTAATGATATTTTGAACTTTAAGTTCAATTATACTTGTACGTGGACCAAAATAATTCATTTGATTTTTTTTTCATTCAAAATAATTTCCCGGGATTCATTAAGCTTCTGTCTTTCTTCCCCTGATGCCGAGAAATATCCCTCATTAAATGTTTAATTAGTGAATCATGTATTAAACAAATCGCCCATCAACAGGTCCAAGTACTTGATTCTATATTGAGTCTCAAAAATTGATGTAAATGTCAAACTTTAAAATGACATAAGGATATATATAATGCAACCAAAAAATGCATAGATAGGAAACATCATGTTCACATCCACGTACAAGTTCAAGAGTGAACTTTAGGTTCATGGTCAATGATATATACACAAACATTATTTCATATCTTCTTTTCATATTTTTTAGAGCTTATTGGGTTCTCATAATTTTTGTATAATTGGACCACTCCTGGTGTAACACCTCGTATGCATCCAGTTATGTTATCATTAATTGTGATATTAAGCGCAGTTACAATCACAACAATTCATTTAAAAATACGGGAAATTTTTTTCATTTTAATACCATTTACAAAATCTCTTTCCACCAAGTCCCACACAAGTTTATTCTTTCGTTCTTCTCACCATGGCCGAAGCTAGCTCATGGAAAAAGAACATGTGAGTTCTTGAAAGAGATTGGTTTTTCTTCTTGAATTTCTGGCCTCTAAATGGTGCTTCAATGTGGAAGTGAGTGGATAGAATGAACGTGAAAGACTATGGTTCTTGACTTGCTTGAATTAGGAAAAGGAAGGTTCAAAAATCTTTCCTCTCTTTTATAAAGAAAAGCAACGTGAAGATGATAAAGGGATGGGGAAAAGGATGTTGGAAAGAAGTGGGGAAGAGAGAGAGAGAGTGTGTGTAGTAATCCAATTGACCCAACTAATATCTTAGGTGGGGAAGAAAACCTCTTGCCTCTCTTATTTCTCCTTTCTCCTAACTAAAGACTTAAGGCACTTGTGATTTTTGGACTAATTGAGTTTATATTAGATGTGTTACTTATAATTAATTTATTTTTGGATCTTGCTAAATTTTGCATAGTTGCATTTTTTGCCCCAAAACTCTTAATATTTGCACTTTTGCCCCGAAAAGTGACTTGGTTCAAAATTAGACTCATTAATTCCCAATACCATAATTTAATTATTCGGATTATTATACAAATAGTGACCTAGAAAACCCTATTGCCAGCTACATATAATCAAATTTTGCCATAATCAAAACATCAATACTCAATATGCTCACCTTTCCACCAAATTTGCTACTAGCAACTCGGAAAACCCTGTTGTCAAGTACAACTTTGGGAAGAATAGATAAATATAATTTTCACATCATATAACATCATAAGAATAAAGCCAAAAGATTGTGTTTATCACTTTTGGATGTACCATCCCAAAAGCTATTTTTCACTATTATCTTATCACACACAAATTAGGGAAATTCAATCTTGTCACAAATCACATACTTGAAAATTTTCTCAATGAGTATCATAATTTTCACATTAATTATCCAACATTTATCAAAAGTAAGATTCATATCACACATAATCAATTATTCATAATCTATCAGAGGTGAGATTCATATCACACGTAATCTTATCCAAGATATATCAGAAGTAAGATTGATATTGCACATAATCAATTAACACTTCAACCTACTATCATTAAGGAATTAGGATTATACCAAAGAAAAATCATATATAATTAAATTGTGATTTTCTTGAAATTAATATTACACCCAATAAAATTCCCTACGTAATTCATGCATAACCAATCTACGATTCTCTAGGGATTAATATTACGCTATTAAGACCAATATAAAACTAACCTACGAATTAAGATTATAATACCAAGATTCATTTAAAACTAACGTACATATTATGATTACCTATAACAAATTCATATATAAAGAACCTAGGATTACCTAAAGGTTAAGATTACATATAACAAATTCTATATAAAGCTAACCTATTAAACCCTAAGGATCATGATTACATATAACTAATTTCATATAAAACTAACCTAAGATACGTTAAAGATCATGATTATCTAAACTTCGTATTTGAAGGCTTCCTTAGGAGAAGAGTGATTCATGAGGGAAAGCGTAGTTGGTAACTAAAGGAAAAATAGTTATAACATAATTAGAAAGGGTTGGGAGAAAGGAAGAAAAATAAGAAGGAAATAGAAAGATGTAAGGAATTAGAAAGAATATGGAAATGATTTGATTTTTTAGGTTAAACTCCTATTTATATCAATACTTATTCCAATAACACCACATACATATTAGGGTATACACCATTGTTATTATTATTAATAATAATTTTATGATTAGTATTTTTTTCCAGGCTATTACAGTTTCAGAGGTAAACACAAAAAAGGCAGAGGTAGACCGAAAGGATGTTAAGGTGGATGTGTGGTTACACAAGGATGGATAAGATAAGAAATGAAGATATTCGACGAAAGGTCGGAGTAGTATCGGTAGCCGAGAAGATGAGAGAACATAGATTGAGGTGGTTTGGGCACGTGATGAGAAGACCCATGGATGCTCCTGTAAGAACAGAAGTTTGTTACCAAGAGCTAAACACAAAAAAAGGAAGAGGTAGGCCGAAGCTTACTTGGGGAAAGGTAGTAAAACAAGATTTAATGGAGTGAGATATAGATTGGCGGACAGTAAGTCTTAGAACGGAATGGAGAAAATCTATAAGTATGGTGGAGGGTTAGACCCGCTGTTATTCCTATGTTCCAGATGGTCCCTTTTTAGTCCTTTCCCCCTTCATTTCCCCCACTTCTTCTTATCCCTTTCTTTTTTTTACTTTTATTTATTTATATATACATATATTTTTATTTTATTTTATTTTATTTTATTTTTATTTTTTTTTATTTTTTATTTTTTATTTTTTATTTTTTATTTTTTTTTATTTTTTTTTCAACCGTTTTGTATCTTTCATGTGGGTTCATCTACCACCGACCCCAATTAATTTGGGATAAAGGTGTTGTTGATGTTGATGTTGATGTATTACAGTTTCAGAGGATGGCTCAATCAACATTAGATGTTTCAAGGAAGCTAAAATAAGAATGCGTAAGGCTTGGAGGCAAGCGCTCATTGTTACACTTGTTGGAAAGAAAATGAGTGTGGGTTTCATAAAGAAAAAGCTGGAATCGCTTTAGGCAAGCATGATACAATCACTATAGCTGACTTGGGTAATGATTTATACTTTGTAAAATTTACGAATATGGAAGATTTAAATCTGCGAATCATGGGAGGCCCTTGGGTGGTGCTTGGTCACTATCTAGCTATTCGTCAATGGGAACCTTGCTTCGACCCAGACAAAGAGAACATCCATAGAGTTGCTGTAACACCCCGTAGTACTTCGGTTGTTAACATCATGCTATTATAGGTACACATCGGAAGACTTTATTTTATTAAATAAAGAATCGTCTCTTTAAAAATCTGAGTTAACTTTTTACAAAATGTTTTCCAAAAACATTTCCAAAATCATTCTCATGAGATATTACGTAAGCGTAAATCTATAAATACAACTACTCATTAATCCTATTAGCCATTATTAGTGGCCATTGACTAACCGGATATGATAACAAGTGTCATTCCTGTCAGAGTCTCACGGACAGGATAACAACTGTTTAACGGATAACTAGGAGATAAGAATCTCACTCCATAATACAATCCTGATAGGCACAGTTTATAAAATCAGACAGCTCGCAAGTCCCACACGGACTGCGATCCCCTCACAGGGTCAATGCATACATAATGGCTCTATGCCCAAATAATTACATCCATACATCATGTCTATGTGTCCCCATCACATGCATCTAACATAACTCGTAATAAATACATCCATAATCCAGAAGCTCAATAATAACAATCCTGAGCATTATTACATACAATAATATAGTCTCAAAATAATCTAACTAGGCATGTCAAAACACTACATATGTCATACAACAAATGAAAATGTAACATAAACAGCAGCATCAATCCACTAATCCGTAGCTGGGTCCTTGCCCCTAGAATGCTCACAACTATCATGGGTACATGAAATGATGTCTCTAAAAAGGGGTGAGATAACAACATCTCAGTAAGCTCAAGGTTCTTAGAGGATCCTCTAATCCCATGAGCCCACTTCCTGCATGACAAGTCAGGTATAAAGCATATATAACAAACATACAGCATAAAGATAGCATCATAATTCATCCTCTAGTTAACTATTCAATGGCTCTCCCCAAGAATAGCTAACTGGCATGTCCAACATGCCTAATGTGACTCCCAGGGTCCAGCCATAGGCAGTCAACATAAACTGTAGTATGGAATAACTCTCAGGGTCAAGCCATAGGCAGCCTACATACCATGATCACTGGCCAGGATCCTCACAACATACATCATCAGTGCATCATCATAACATCAACAATCATATAATATCTATATGAATGTGAATGAATGCACATATACAACATATCTCATACTTTCATACAATTCAACCTTAATGCACACCATCATGGTGGGGCCACAAGAGAGAAGAGCAACTAAAATCAGAAGCTTACCTCAAGGAGCTTAGCACAAGCCCACACTCCAATATAACACGTATGCTCCAAATAAATCCTCAAGTGCAAGGTTCTCTAGGCACACCTAGGGTAGAACCATTCACATCATTAATTACATAGTAATTAATCAAGTCATATACAAGACTTAACCATTTAATGATTCCACTTTTCATACTTAGATGCCAATAATATTCCCATTTCAAGTCTAAACCATTTATTACGTAATTACATAATTTCAGTGCATTATGAAGTGCTAACTTGTTACACTAGCAACCACATAGTTCAAACACCTTCCATAACCTTAGAACCACACTCTAGGGCCACTAAAGTACTTAGATTATTTTCAACACTTCCAACTCACAATATTCCCTCAAGGTCGAAAATGTATTCTAAGGCAAGCCCTAGGTTAGATTTTCAATTTGTAAGTTGATTCAAGCCTTGAGCATACATTAAACCCTAAATCATCCTTAAATACAATTTTTGCACCTAAAACCCTAATTATCTCACACATGGCCGGATTGTATAGGGTATTATTCCTTAAGATTTTCTTTCATTAGATTACATGATAATGTGTCCATAAACTAGTCTTAAGCCTAGGTTGTCAACTAGCTCCATAATTAGGTTTAATTAGCAAACCCTAATTAGATTTTATTAGAAACCCTAGGTTACTTTAATTTTAGAGTTTTTCCATTATTAGGTTACTTATGCATTCCTATACAGTCACATTAGGTCTCAATTCATTAAGTTCAGTAATTACATGATTAGTGCTTTTAAACCCTAATTAGGTCCACTTTTAGGGTTTTATAGTTAATTAATCCATTATGCATGGTCCACCTCACTTTAACCGTTGACTAGTATTCTAATTAGGTCTTGAAACCAATTTTAACATACTAACCCTAATTTATCCCTACTTGGCCGAATTGTTTAGAAGTGTAAACTAGGGTTTTTCACTTGTTAACTTCATAATTTCTTTAATTAATTAAGTCCTACACTTAATTAGTCCACTAATCCATTATTTCATTAAATTTTAAACATAAAATCCTAATTATAACCATTAAGGCAGATTTGACTTGATGGTGTTATTAGGGTTTAGAATCCATCCTTAAGCAAGATTAGTGTTCTTAAGCTTAAAGATTACATTTTTAACATTTTTCTTGGTTCCACTTATGATTTTCCACACTTTTCAACTTCAAGAACCCATTTTTACAACATAGAAACATCAACCCCATAATGAATCCATGTAGGCCG
This sequence comes from Gastrolobium bilobum, assembly GCF_033153095.1. Taxonomy (NCBI): domain Eukaryota; kingdom Viridiplantae; phylum Streptophyta; class Magnoliopsida; order Fabales; family Fabaceae; genus Gastrolobium; species Gastrolobium bilobum. Next base: position 127,362 of record NW_026895211.1, on the reverse strand, counting down.
AATCATATAGGTGGGTGGAAAAGCATTTTGGTCAACATTTCTCCAAGTAATCATGCTTACTTCTTCAAGTTAGCTCCAAGGCTTCAAGCTTCCACTTTTCTCAAGCAAAGATGCATCTTTTCCACAAAGAACACACCTTTAAGAAAGACTCAAAGTTAGAACTCAAGAACACAACTCAAAGGTGGGGTTTTTCAAGAAAAAGATTCAAGAAACTTACACTAAAACTCAATGAAACAAGCACCAAAGAAGTGTTTTTCAAAGAGAAATCAAAACATCAACTCAATGGCATGAAAATGCCCAAAACTGCGGCTGTATATGGGGGAATCTCCACTAAATTTTTGGCTTTCCACAACAAAAATGATATATTCTTGGAGAGGATGATGAGATGAACAACTTTTGTCAAGGAGGTTTGGTGATTTTATGGAGTTTAGAGGGAGAAAATCTAGAGATAAGAAGGAGAAAGTTTGAAATTCAAAATGGGTAGAGAAAGAGAGAGGGAGGCACTGAATGGGGGATGCTTGGAGGTTGCCCTAGTCTTCTAGGGTTTTGACCAAGTCACTTAAGTGACATTTCGTCCTTTAGTGACATCCGATGTAATTTTTCTCGGAACTGTTATCAAATTTCTACCTGAAAACACCTAAGACTATAAATTTAAGTAATTAATATTAAATTTGTTTAATTATCATGTTCATAACTTAAAAATTTGATTAGTAGATCACAGATCCACTTACTGTTGTTTAATTGCACTATAGTCTTTACCGGTGTTCTTAACTGTACCCGAATTTCATAATCTTCTAAACTTTAACATTATTGGTCTAATTATGACTTGTTAGACATATATTGGTCTTTAATTCCATTTTCTCATTCTGGGATTCTATCGGCTGCTTTTACAACAATACAAAATATCCGGCAGAAGTGACTTTACCAAAATACCCCAATATGGGTATCAAATTTTATCAAATCATATAATAGCCTCATCTATGATAATCATATCATCAAATTAGCTCTCAAACTAAAATTTGCTAAATTGGAGCTATTCTACTAACTGTTACTGCATCAGCAGTAAAAAATAATAGATGAAAATCCACCTGTGTAGAATACTATCAATATGGATATCAAAATTCTTAGAATTTCATTCTCATTCCATTTATGACCCTAAGATCTTGATAATAATCCTCTAATTTCAAAATTATCAAATTAGGGTTATTATAGTTGCGGCTTGGATTTTCCTTCCAGGTATTACCTACGAATTTTTTTAGTATCCTTTCCTGAACCACATAGGTAATCTATTTGGTAAAGTGATCAAAGTTAATAAAACTACCACAACCGGGGATAGAGGTAGATTTGCTAAAACTTGTATGGATTTAGACCTATCAAAACTTGTCAGAGATGAATGAAACTAAAGATAACATCAATAAACAAGGGACATGGGCATATAAGATGACAAATTAACAGAAGTTGATAGAAATATAGAACTTTTTACTTCATATTAATTTTGCCAAAAGATTCGAAGCACATATACACTAGTGAATAATTTTATATGTTGTGATAAGTTATATATATGCATTAAATTATTTTGTATGTTGAATATTTTGTATGCCAATCCCACGCTTCAATGTTGCATGCACAATGAAATGGGTCCATGTTTCTTTCAAAAAAATATTGCACCATATTTTATGTATTGCTATGCTATAGTACAACTTTTAGAAATTAGAAATCAACTTCATTAGATTAATAAGAGAAGTAGGTACTGACTGAAATGTATACGGATGCTATTTTGTTCATGTCTCGTGGATAATATGACAATTTTATTGTCCAAACAAAACCAGCAAAAACAACATAGCTAATCCGAATGTTTTAAAATACGTTTTTTCTGAGAAAATCTCAATTATTTTCTCCTTAATTTTTATTGATTTCATCACTTTGATTCTTGAGTCCCAATTTGGATCATATAATTATTTCTATTCCAGTAGATTTATTTTTTTTCCTTTTTTCCTGTTTTGATAATTACTCCATCAAATTAGTAGATATTATGAAATAAAAACAACCATGATGTCTATGTCAACCATAATAAACACAAACAAAGCAACCATGACTTGTATGTCAACCACAAAATTATGTACTACTACCAATTCTATTACAATGAGCACAATGCAAAGGGATTGATAATTTTTGGCAAAAACCAACTATATATTCCCTCTTCCCACCTCCCACTTCCCAAGTAAATTACCACAATTCATAAATTGGAAAAATCACTAACCTGGTAAGATTCGATAGAATACAATGGAACTAGTGGAGCAGTTGACAAAGTTGGAAGCAATGATTCAGTTAGTTAACAAATCAACAAACAATAGCAAGACTATAACATGAGTTTCAAGTGAATGGAACAGACTCATACCGCATATCCGGAAAGTTGCCCAGACATGAGAACAAAAAGATTATATTTTTTTACCCATTTTTAGATTGTTGATTTAATTGATGAATGTAGAGAAAAACTGGAGAAGTGAGAAAAGTACCCATTCATGGTGATAAACACTAAATAGCTCCATATTCACCCATTCAGGAATCGTTGATATCTATTAAGATTTGGAGGTAATAAGGTTTATGTAAAAAAAAAAAAAAGACAAAGCAATGGGCTAGGATTTAAGCTTTAAGCTTTTAATTGTAAGGGTTGGTTGAGTTGGACATATCTTTATCTTTTTTCTTTCAATCTTCCTTTTTCTTTTTCTTTTTTCTTTTTTTACTTGACTTGAATCACTCACTCCATGTGAATTTCCTTTTCCCCCAATTTTGTGTCTGCAAGTGCAGACACTTGCAGCTACCTACGTCCGCCATTGATAAGCATAATATCCATTTTCGTTTTCTAAAAATATAGATATCACTACCAGAAAATGCACGATCAGCGATAGAACAAATCTGTCACAAAATAGCAAAATTCTCTCGCAAAAACATTATGTGACGAAATTTGCGGGGAACACGGTTAGTCGCTAAAAGCTTCCTCGCAAAGATATTTGTGGAAGAAATTTGTCGGAAAAAAATTCCCTACAAATTGCTACGAAAAATATTCCACGCAAAAAACTACATTTTCATCACGAACAATAGACCTGACTATAGTGTTTTTTTGTTGCAGTCTATGACGAATTTTGTAAGGGAAATTTCCATAGCAAATTTAGCGACCGAAAAAAGATGACACTATCATTGCAAAATCTACAACTGAAATAAAACTAATCTTAAAGATTCTAATCTTAAATAAAACTAATTTTTTTTGGAATAAATTGGTACGCATCATTCCATACCACATAAAATTAAAGATTCTAATCTTAAAAGTTTTTAGTTAAAGTGTAGTTTCGATATTTACCAAAAAAAAAAAGTGTAGTTTCGATAAATATGTATCGCATTTAACCTCATCAAATCCACCCCCCCCGCTGTATCTTAATAAAATTTGTATGTAATATATCGTCCTTCAAAGGATATACATGTTGTTACTTGTCACTTGTTAAACCACCAAAATATGTATAATCTGCACCTGTAAAAATAATTTTGACATATGATATAACTGTTATAATCACGTCCAGTTCAATATTCATTATTCAAGTGCTAGTATTTCCTTAGTCCTCTGTGTTATTATTATTTTTTGGTTCCCACTTTTTCCTTTTGGTTTGGGATTGAGGTGAAGAAGAGAAGAGAAAGAAACAACAAAATACTAGTTTTTATTAAGCTGCAATGGTATCAAAATCAAACCTTCCCAACACGGGCGTGGATCCCAATTCGGGCACCGCATCACGACCCGTATCACCACACGTGCCAAATCAAGATCCGTTTGCATACCCGGTCTCCTTGTCTGGCCGTGGATTCATCCCCAAAGGTTCCCTTGCGTATTCCCCTGAGCAGAGGCAGTACCCTAATTTTCCACACCCAAAGGTATGTCACTTCTTCTTGCAGCTTGCATTTTTTCAATCATGTGAAAATTCTTGACATTACCTAGCTAGGATTATTAAAAAAAAATAGGGATGAAAGTTGCATTGTTCATTTTCGAACTGAATCTTTTAAAAAATAAGGTAGATTTATATGAACTTACATTTGGTGATGTATTTTATTTTATTTTTATTTTTATTTTTTGTCTTAGGTTGCACCTTCTCGATCTGATAGCAATGGCTGTAAAGATACAAGTACAAGGTGACTTTTTAAATGATATCATGTTTCATGCATTCATTTTCCCGCCAGAGTCAAATAAATTAATATATCTCTCATGTCATGTGTTTCTTAGGGAAGGAAGCAGAGATGATGTCATTAGAGATAGAAAAGTGAGCATACAGTTTCAGTGGTTATGACCCAACCTTTGGCATTCCATTAAATTGATGGTCCCATTTGTTCATTCCCTTTCTCTTATTTTCAATTCCATACCCTGATATTATGTGCTTCATACTCGCTTTTTTTTAATAAAATGTGTGTATTATAGAAGATGAGCAGAAGCAGTGGTAAAACTATTTCTTTGTGACTGAAATGTCATAGGTTCGAATATGGGAAACAACCTCTTTGCAATTGTGTAAGGGTAAGGCTGCATACAAGAATTGCCCTCACTTCACTCTCGCTAGTCGGAGTTTAATGGGGAGTGGTTTTAAATGTGTGTATACTCAATAGTCCAACTATTTGTTGCATGTAGTATAGTGTATGTTATTGTAGTCTTCTGTGCTTTTGTATGTGTTCTAATTCGAATGCTCATACAGAACCCCAATCATGGTTCTTCAGGTTATGTGGACATGTTAGCTTGATAGATGAGTATATTTTAGTTTGCAATTAGAGGTTGCCTTAATTAAGAACAATTAAGGGGGAAGTGGTTTTAGCTAGTTTTGTGGTGTAAAATATAGGAGGTGAACCGAAGCAGTGGTAAAAATGTTCTTTCATGATTGAAAGGTCATGGATTTGAATCCAGGAAACAGTCTCTTTGCAATTATGCAAGGGTAAGGCTGCGTACAAGGATTTCCTCCACCCCATACTCGCCAATCGGGTTTAACAGGGAGTGGTTTTGTTTTTTGTGGTGTAAAATATAAAGATACTAGATCATGCATAGATTCAAACCTGTGGAATGAATAGGCTGTGGCAGTACATAATTATTGAAGTCATATGACATGATATATTTATGAGAAGTTTGGTGTGGAAATGGCTTTATACAGAAGTACATGAAAACATTTATTTGGTATATACAAATGGCTCTTTGAATATTCTTCTAGCCAGATCCTGGCAATTGTATGAGTTGTATTATGCGCCTTGGCATAACAGAATGATAATCATGGATAAGATTGAACCATCTTAAAACTTAAACAACCAGCTTTCTAATGTTTTGAAGGTAAAAACATGTAATAGAGCTTAGTGGAAACAAATAAAGTTTGTGTAAGTGCCCAAAATGATCCCAGCCATAGTCAAAGAATGTTCGACATGATTTTGGTACTCATGCTTCTGTCCTTTTCTTTCTTTCCTTCTTTTATTTTTTTATTTTTTACATATATATCTTTGTTCTTTTGATTAATTTCTTCTTTTTCCCCTGAATTTTTTCCTGTCTGTAATAGGTAAATATAATTCAATATGATTTTCTATTTGCTTGTATAGGGCATCAAAGTTAATAACAATTAGCTATTTAAGGATTTTCATTTCTTTCTGTTGTATTTTTATAAGAATAGTTAATATTCAATAGAAGAGTTTTGTTCAATTGATGTAAAAATATGCAAACATAGAGAAGTGAAGAAAAGAAGAGATTTAGGAGAACAGGGACAGACAGGGAAAAGGAAGCAGGGGTGGAGTGCATATAAACCAAAGATATCAATGAGTTGCTGCGTAATTCTAGAATGAAGTAAGAGTGCAAAATTGATATTGCAATGTGTTATAACAGAGTGGCTTGTATTTGATTTTTGGCTTGGCCTGACAACTCAAAATGCTTGTGATGCAACCCAACGAGGATTTTTCATCGTAGTTAGTATTGTTGTGGTATGGATATATTTGTATTGAAGTCAGTAGTTAGGTTGTAGAAGGTGCTAAATCTCAAAAGACATTGAGGATTTATGTATCTTGGGATTAGGGTTTAAGCATTGCGAGGCTATTACTTGTAATATTCATTGGTCATATAGAATTTTTTCTTTGTTTCTCCCATGGGTCAAACAAAGTTAAATTCCAAGTCCATTCTTCTTTCCTCTGTTTTCTGTTTGTGTGCCTGGTTACAACACACTGCCAGGTCTAATGTAGTATTCAAATATGTCCAACTTTAATAGTTCGTGAGTAACTTAAGATTAAGCTTATTGTATAAGGAATCTTTATAATTTATATAACTAATGGAGCAGATTTTTTTGTTGAAAATCTTTCTGCTTTTGTTAGCTGAGACAATTTGAATTGTTACCTTGATCTAATATCTTAGCTTTATTTTTATTTTTTTTCTATTTTCATATTTGTAGTAATCACGTAATTTTTCAAATTTTAGGTCAGAGTAACAGAGGATGCTTCTCTGTATGGACTTTGTAGATCATGGTTGAAAAATGGTGTAAATGATGAAAACCAGGTTTGAGTTATATCTTTTGTTATATGCTTGAGTTTGAGCATGTTATTTATGACTTACTAAATTTTCTTTTGTTATTTTAGAATGATCATATTTAGCTGTTAAACTATGAATTCTGTCAGATTTTTTTACAAATATACCTATTCTGTCAGATTCTGTCTCTTCCTAAAAGTCAAGCTAAATCACTAACAGTCCTCCTTAATCTGGATTCAGTGGTATTCGGATTTCAAATCCAGCTCAGAAAAAATAGTGGCACCTCTTAGCTCATCCAATAGTTCATCAATGATTGGAATTTGAAATTTACTTGGGACTGAGGTCTTGTTTAAAGCTTTAAAATTCAGACAAAACTTCCAAATTCCATCTTTCTTCTTCACTAGAATAATAGGGCTAGAGTACAGACTCACACTAGGTTTGATTTTTTCTGCAGCAAGCATATAATCCACCAACTTCTCTATTTCAGCTTTTTGATAATGAGGATATCTATAAGGTTGCAAATTCGGAATCTCTGCTCTTTCCTTCAGCACAATGGCATGTTCATGACTGCGGGTAGGGGATAAAAACCTTGTGGTTTCTTGATAACATTCTCAAAATCCTCCATGGCCCAGGATCTGCTTCTTCCCCAGCTAACTCTTTATATTCTAAACAAAATCCTTGTCCTTCATCTCGAAGAGCTTTTAGCATTGCTTTGAGGGAAGCTCCTTCTCTAGGTAAAGTCGGGTCTCCCTTCAATATCAAGGTCCTCTTTCCATTGGAATTTCCATGGTCAACTGACTCCTTGAAGTTAGCCCTTTTCTATCCCAAACTAGCCAACCAGTCCATTCCAAGCACTACATCTATACCTTCTAATTCAAAAATGAAGAAATTTTGTCGACCCTTCAGCCTTGCAATAGCAGCTTCATTTTTGAACAAATCCCATACATTGGATCTAGCGTCCATATCCCACCACAACATGTTAAGTTGCAATTGTTGTGGTGGTCAGCTCTAACTCTCTCACTAGGGCTGCTGATATGACATTATGGGATGCCCCAAAATCAATCAAAACTACCACCTTCCTACCAACCACCTCTCCCCATATCTTAAGGGATTTCTTGGAAGTTAATCTGCTAATACTATAAAGGGATAGCTGTAAAGCCTTGTACTCGAGTTCCGCATGATCTTGTAATAGTCCTTCATCTTCCTTTTACTCCGTTCCTCCCTCTAGCAGCATGACCTAGTACTACTTAATCTTACAAACATGATTTAGCCTATGCTTCTCATCACACCTAAAGCACAACCCCTTCTTTATCTTATCCCCTTCTTTATCTTATCTTGCATTTCGCATCAGAAAGCCTCCTAAAATCACCCCCTTTGTTTCTGAAAGTCCCACTGGTTTACCGTTTGCAGAATCCACTACTGAATGCCCTCCCTGCAAACTTGCTGGTGGGAGCATTTTCTTCCCAAACTCAATGGTTGTTTTAGATGATGGAGATCCTCAATAAGGGGTTCCTCTCTTGCTGTCCATTCCACCTCTCCCTTGTTTAGTGCCCTGCCCTAATCTCCTATTTCAGCCCATTCAAGAGCACTTAGGGTCAGTACTCCGAAGGGGGCTTGCTTATAATTCAAATTGCTTTTTGTACTTCTCCTCCCCATTCACTTGTGTAAAGAACAAATTCAACCAAAAAACTTAAGCTGTTGAGTGAGAGTTTTTTTAATGGTTTATATTATTCTCTAACACGCCCCCTCACACGAGAGTCCATTGGGCTTGAAGGGTGGATGATGCATCAGACCCAGCCTACCTGTACTAAAAAATTCCATAAGAGAAAGTGGGAGGCAGTGAGGATCGAACTCGTGACATCGAGGCTCTGATACCATATAAAGAACCAATTCAACCCAAAAACTTAAGTTGTTGGGTGAGAGTCTTTTTAATGGTTTATATTCTCTAACAACTTGTTTCAACGGTGGGAACGTGCGCATAGAGTATTGAACCAAAATATATTTAACAACTTTGGTTGTATCGTGTTGAACGTTACTTCCGAATTAATCGAATTCTGGTCGACGAACATGTGGAAACAACTGCTATCTATATGGAAGGGAGGGCACTCAACTGGTTTCAATGGTGGGAAAATTGTAACCCCACTATCACCTGGAATGACTTTAGAATTGCAGTGTTGGAGCGATTTCACGTTTCTTCTTCGGGTAATCCATACGAGGCATTAATGTGCCTCCGCCAAGAAGGAACCATTGTAGAATACCGTGAACAATTTGACATGTTATCAGCGCCATTGAGACATGTGGAAGAAGAAATGATGAGGGCTGCTTTCCTTAATGGTTTACGGGAAGAAATAAGAGCAGAATTGCGGCTTCATGATTTAAACGATTTGGGAAGGATGATGACGTTGGCACAAAGGATTGAAGAGAAGGAGAAAGTGAGAGAAAAGTTGGGTGGGATGACGAAGGGGAACGGTGGTGGCTCTGGGGTTGGAGGTGGGTTGCAGTCACGAGATGCTTTGATCAATAGGGCCTCTAATTTGTCACACAATAGGCCCAACAGTATGAACAATGAAGGACGAAATGGGCCAAGTAGTGGATCACATGACCCAGCCCAATCAGGAGGGCAACTTATGAGTGCTGGATTTGGGAGTAGCAACAAACCAACTCACAAAGGGGGAGGACCAAGTGATACCAGTGGGAGTGGAGGGGGAAACCCTAATCGGACGAACGGTGGCCGCGGTGTGAGATACAAGAAGCTTTCTCCATAAGAGTTAAGCGAGAAACAGAGGAGGAATCTTTGTTATAGGTGTGACGCACCCTACTCTCTTGATCATGTGTGTGAGAACACAAGTTTACATGTCATGCTTGTGGGGGTTGGTGAGGTGGAACCCAAAAACACAGATATGGAAGCCATGTGTGGGGAAGATAACCAAAAGAGAGACGTAAGTTTGCGATTGAGCCTGCATGGCCTTGTAGGTCTAACATCGAGCAAGTCGTTGAAGCTTTGGGGGGAGATTCTTGGACGACGTGTGACGGTGTTGATTGACACCGGTGCTTCGCATAATTTTTTGGCGTGGCAAGTGGCAGAGGAGTTGAAATTGAAGGTTGATAATGTCGCCCAATACTCAGTAGAGATGGGAGACAGGTCTAAAGCTCAGAGTCCAGGAGTTTGCAAGGGGATGAAGCTCATGCTTTCAGGTATGCCAGTGGTACATGATTTTTTCCTATTCATTCTTAGAGGGGTGGATGTTATGTTGGGGTATTTGTGGTTGGAAGGGCTTGGGGAAATCCAAGCTAACTTTTGACAGTCTTGGTTGCGGGTACAGTGGGAAGAAAAAATTGTAGAATTGAAGGGGGATTCGTTATTGGCCAAGGAATGGGTATCTGGTAGAGGGTTAGGAAAAATAGTAAGGAAAGGTGTTGAAAGTTATTATGTGGAGTTGAATCTCTTAGCAAAAGAAGAGGGGGCTGAAGCTATACCCCCAACAGTGGTAGTGAAGGTATTAGATGAAATCCAGGAGGTATTTAAATTACCCACAGGGATGCTTCCAGAGCGTTATTGTGATCACCGCATATTACTGAAAGAAGGAGCAACTATTCCCAATATTCGACCTTATTAATATCCCCATTATCAGAAGGAAGAGATAGAGAAATTTGTGTATGAAATGCTTTCCTTTTGATGGATTAGACCTAGCACTAGTCCATATTCAAGCCCATTAATCTTAGTGAAAAAAAAGATGGGAGCTGGCGGTTTTGTGTTGATTTCAGGGCACTTAACAAGGTGACCATACCTGATAAGTTTCCACTTCCGGTGATCGACGAGCTGCTAGACGAATTAGAAGGGACAAGGCTTTTTTCCAAGCTGGATTTAAAATCTGGCTATCATCAAATTAGGATGAAGCTCGAAGATATAGAAAAGACAGCTTTTAGGACTCACGAAGGGCACTATGAGTACCTAGTAATGCCAGTTGGGCTGAGAAATGTACCTTCCACGTTTCAGTCGTTGATGAATGAGGTATTCCGCCCTTTCCTTCGAAAGTTCGTTTTAGTCTTTTTTGATGATATCTTGATTTATAGTCAAGATGAGAATACACATGTTAGTCATCTGAGGCAAGTACTGGAGGTTTTACAAAAGCATCAATTTTGTGCAAATAAAAAAAAACGCAGCTTTGTGAAATCAGAATTGGAGTACCTGGGGCATATTATTTCAAGTACAGGAGTGAAACCAGTTCCTACGAAGGTGGAAGCTGTCCAAAAATGGCCAATTCCCACCAATTTGAAGGGGCTTAGTGGATTTTTGGGGCTGACCGGCAATTACAGATGGTTTGTGAAGAGTTATGGAAGTATTGCTCGCCCACTTTCTCAACTGTTAAAGGATAATTTTAAATGGGGAGAACAAGCACAAACTGCTTTTGAGGAGTTAAAGAGGGCAATGTTAAGACTGCTTGAGTTGGCAATGCCTGATTTTTCAGAAATATTTATTGTGGAGACAGATGCATTTGGGGTAGGAATGGGGGTTGTTCTTATGCAGAAAAATAGGCCAATAGCTTTTTTGAGTCAGGCATTCTTGGATACTGCTAAGTCTTTATCAGTTTGTGAGAGAGAATTGAAAGCAATCGTATTTGCCGTTCAAAAATGACATCACTATCTTTTGAGCTGCCATTTCATTGTCAGAACTTACCAAAGAAGTTTAAAATATTTATTGGAGCAACGATTAATTGTGGAAGGCCAGCAGCGTTGGGTAGCAAAATTATTGGGTTATGAATTTGAGGTTCACTATAAACCGGGTGTGGAAAATAAGGCTGCAGATGCACTATCAAGAGTAATGGACTGTAAGGAGCTAACTGTAGTCTCTAGTCCAGATCTATAGAATTTGGTTGAAGAAGTGTTTGCTGACCCGGTAACAAAAGCTATTTTAGTGGATGTTATGCAGGACGCTAATTCTCATCCTGGGTACCATGTCTCTAAAGGATGCCTATGGTTTCATGATAAGCTGGTTATTCCTCACTCTTCCATGCAATACCAGCCATAATCCACGTGTTTCATGACTCTCCGTGGGGGGGGGGGGGGGACATTCAGGCGAGTTGCGAACTTACAAAAGGATTGCAGCTGTATTCTGGTGGAAAAGGATTAGAAAGGACGTGGCAGAGTATGTTAGAGCTTGCGGAGTGTGCCAACAACAAAAATATCAAGGTCTTCAACCAGCAGGATTACTACAACCATTACCCATCCTAGAACAAGTGTGGGAAGACCTCTCTATGGATTTCATAGGGGGATTGCCTAAATCCAGGGGGATGGACACTATTATGGTGGTCGTAGACCATTTATCAAACTATGCCCATTTCATTACATTAGCTCATCCGTTTTCTGCTGAACAGGTTGCTGCCCTTTTTGTTAAAGAGGTGATAAGGTTGCATGGATTCCCTCGGTCTGTCGTTTCAGATAGGGATCGAGTGTTTGTTAGCAAATTTTGGGGGGAGCTTTTTAAGGCAGCAGGCACAAAGCTGAAATTCAGCTCTGCCTATCATTCATAAACGGATGGGCAAATTGAAGTAGTAAATAGGACTTTGGAGACCTATTTGAGATGCTTCATAAGTGGACATCCTAAAGGGTGGGCGAAATGGATTCCATAGGCTGAATTTTGGTTTAATTCTTCATATAACAGGTCCACACAAATGACCCCTTTCAAAATAGGTTATGGGAGAGACCCCCTACTGTGATTAGCATAAATTAGGGAGAGAATCAGGTGGAGGCAGTAGACTAATGTTTGGCAGCAAGAGATGCGGCTCTAACTGATTTGAAACAAAATTTGTGTAAGGCTGAAGGACGGATGAAACATCAAGTGGATAGGGGAAGGCAAGAAATAGAGTTTACAGTGGGTGAAAGAGTTCTTATGAAAATGCAACCATACAAGCATCATTCGTTGGCAAAGTTTTTGAACTAGAAGTTAAGTCCAAGGTATTATGGTCCCTTCGAAATAATAAAGAAAATTGGTCCTATTGCTTATAAGATATTATTACCAGGAAATTCTAAGCTTCATCCTGTCTTTCACGTCTCACAACTAAAAAGAGTTGTGCATCTAGATGTACCTATATTAGAGTTACCAAAGGGGTTAACGGACATGCTGCAGTTGCAGGTGAAACCAGCATAAATCATAGATGCTCGAAGATTATTAAATGGAAAGGAAGAGGTGTTAGTACGCTGGGAAGATCTGCCGGATTGTGAAGACTCCTGGGAGGCCGTAGATGTGTTACGGGCCAACTTCCCTTCTTTTCACCTTGGGGACAAGGTTGTTGTTAAAGGGGGGAGTATTGATGGGCCACTAGAGCCATTTACAAGTTGTTATAAAAGGAGGGATAGAAGACGTTTAGCAGAAGCCCAACAAAGAAATGTTGTCCAACATGGCAATCAGAAGGCACTAAGCCCAACAGCCCAAAGAGATGCTGCCGATCCAAGCCAAAGCAGAGACAAGGAAACAAGTGAAAGGGTGGTCCCAAGAGAAAATAGAAGAATGATGTTAGTTATACAAGGGGACAGGTGGCACATGCTGAATGGTGAAAGAGGTATTGGGGAGCAGGAAAATGTGGAGGATGGTGGTTATATGGGTAGTGAAGGCAAAGGAGAGACACACAAAGAAAATACACATTAACTTGGAGGAAAGGAAAAAAGGGAACTCTGCGGACTTGTAGTTGGTTGTAGGGGAAAATGGAGTTGGTGATTTGTTATTCATAGAAGAGTCCTTAGAGTCTTTAATGGTTGTTTTTAGTGCTTTGAGTGTTGTTGGAGTCTGTATTCTGCAATTTGCAGACGTTTATGTTTAAGTGAATTTTCCCTGTCACTATGTGAGAGGTTGAGGGTCTGTCTTTTGGTTCACTGTAATTAGGAGAGCTTGACTCTGTGAGTTCAGCAAGGTTAATAAAATACTGTCATGGATGTATTTCAGAAAATGTTGAGTGGATTTGATATGTTATTCTGCTTTTACTTTGATTAGTCTCTGAATTTATATTGTTAGATATCACTGGTGCCATCATCTTGCTCGTAACCATGGCTCTGTTTTCTACCCTGAACCGTCCCCTTGTCAATTGTGTCTAGCAGACACGTTACTTCCTCCATTTAGGTTGGATGGGTTCTCTATTCTTTGGAGATTTTAGAATACCCTTCTATCATATTCATCTGTGCTTTTTAAAGCTCCGTGTCTCTTCTTGCCTGCTACTTGTCTTCTTCATCCATGCTTTAAACCCTGCCTCCATTCTCATGTGTACCATGAAAGACTCCTTGGATTCGGGCGCTTTGATGCTAGTTGGTAGAATTGATCCAGAGATTACAAAAATAATAGAGGAAAAAAGATTTATTGATTTGATCTCCCCTTCCCTTGGATCAATGGAGAACCCAAAGGTTAGGAAGAGAAAGAATAATTATAGAACTGCTTCTCAAGTATTCGAGAGCTTGATCTCTCCCACTTACTCAACTGTCATAACTGAATATCCTCTCATCCTTCTCTTCTTCTTTCCTTATATCCTATTTCTGACTATTTCTTAAAGGAATATGTTACAATCAATTAATCAGAATGCAATATGTATCAAATTAACCTCTGTATATTTAAGATTTCTTACAGTTCAATGAAAGGAACAGACTTGCATTACATGGTTCTCCATAGTACTACTATGGATCAGAGTTTACAGTAATGAAAATAAGAAAACAATACAAGATAATAAAAGCAATACTCAGGGACATTCGAGACGCCCTGTAAATCTCCCAATACTCTCCAATTAAGAATGACCTCCTTGGTAACGTTTTCCCTCACTTCCCACGCGTATAAGAGCTATCACAACTAACTCGTAATGCGTTGTCCCTCATCCTCCGCTAACAGAATCTCTGAGTCATCAATAACAGAATGAGTGGGAGCAATCCAGTGTTTTCTACCTTTGTCTCTCACATATACCTTATTCAGTTGGGCCTTGCGCAATTGGGCCCTATCAATACTCCCCCCCACGACAAGAACCTTGTCCTCAGGTTAAGATGAGGAAACTGGGCTGCAAGAGTAGTAAAATCCTCCTATGAGTTTTCAAAATCAGGTAAATTGCACCACTTAACCAGAACCTGAACCTTACCTTGAGTATTCCTTCTCCAATTCAAAATGTCTTCTGGTGTTACTTGCAATTCCCACCCTTCCGTCAGCATAGTGGGTAATGGTTTAGCACCCTCTACCGTAGGACTAGCTTTTTTTAACAGCGACACATGAAAAACCGGGTGAATCTTACAGCTCTCAGGCAATGCAAATCTATAAGCCGTCACCCCAATCTTCTCAACAACCGGAAAAGGCCCATAAAAACGGGGACTGAGCTTCTCATTGATCCTAACAGCCAACGTCCTCAACCGGTATGGCTGAATCCGCAAATAAACCAAATCCCCAACTTCAAAATTAATATCCCTTCGATGCTGGTCCGCCTGAGCCTTCATACGATTCTGCGCCTTCACCGAATTATATTTCAACTCCCCCAAAATAGCCTCCCTTTCAGCCAATAAAGAAGAGACAACATCCACCTTCACAAAACTATTACCAACTCTCAAAAGTTGAGGAGGATCAATATCGTATAAAGCTTTGGAAGGGGTCATGCCCGTGGACTCCTTAAACGTGGTATTGTACCAAAACTCAGCCCAATGCAACCATTTAGGCCAGCTTTTTGGGTGGGGACTGCAAAAGCACCTCAGATAGGTCTCCAAACCCCTATTCACGACCTCCGTTTGGCTATTAGATTGTGGATGGTATGCCGTAGAATAATGCAGTTTGGTTCCAGTGGCTTTGAACAAAGTAGACCAGAATTTGCTAAGAAACACCTTATCCCTATCCGAAACCACCACCAATGGAAACCCATGCAAACGAACCACCTCCCGGACAAACAACTTTTGCTGAATAAGGATGTGATAATGCCATAAAATGGGCATATTTTGTGAGTCGATCCACAACCACAAAGATGGTGTCAACCCCAAACGCCTTAGGTAACCCCCCAATGAAATCCATTGAAATTTCGGACCATACTTGACTTGGAACCGACAATGGTTGCAGCAGCCCTGCTGGGGACAAATTCTGAATCTTACTTTGTTGGCAAATAGTGCAAGTTGTAACATATTGCTGAATGGTCTTGCGCATTCCCTCCCAATAAACCACACTCAAAATTCTTTTATAAGTCCTCGAACATCCTGAATGTCCTCCAACATTGGAATCATGAAACTCATGCAAGATGACAGGTATAAACTTAGAAGTCTTAGATAAGACCAACTTATCTTTGTAAAACAACCTGCCCCCAACCAATTTAAAACCAGCATGTACTGTGGGATTCAAGAGCAGATCTTGTGTAATCCAGTGCAATTTAGGATCCTCCTGCACGTTTTTTACAACTTCATCCAATTGTGGTAATTGTACCTGAGAGATCATAAGACAGTGCGTGTTTCTAGATAAAGCATCTGCTACCACATTTTCTCTTCCAGGTTGATATTGAATTTCAAAGTCAAAACCCAATAATTTGGACACCCATCTCTGTTGTTCCTCCCCCAATACCTGCTGTTCCAGCAAGAACCGTAAGCTCTTTTGATCCGTTTTGACAACAAAGTGCCTACCCATCAAATAGGGACGCCACTTCTGCACGGCGAATACAATAGCCATCAGCTCCTTCTCATAAACCGATTTATTCAATGCTCTTTTGGAAAATCCCTGGCTGATGTAGGCCAATGGACGGTTATCCTGCATAAGGATGGCTCCAATTCCCTTGCCAGAAGCATCAGTCACTACCGTGAAAGTCTTCTCAAATTCCGGTAATGCCAGAATAGAAATATTGACCATAGCTTTCTGTTAGGGACCTATTTGCAAGGTATGGGACTTGGAGTCCCACATTGGTTGTATGGGCAACTAATGTGGAGTTTATAAGGCCTTGGGCACTCCCACCCTTTGAGCTAGCTTTTGGGGTGGTGCACCTCAAGGTTCTTATCAAATGGTATCAGAGCCTTCCACTATGTCTCCCGGTTGCAATCGAGCGGCGCGGGTTGTGACGTCGGCATTGCAGCGTTCGCCCGGGGCTAGTAAAAGACTAGCGCAAAGCCAGCCCGCGTGGTCGCCGGGACTGCGGAGCGTGGTGGAATGTTAGGGACCTATTTGCAAGGTATGGGACTTGGAGTCCCACATTGGTTGTATGGGCAACTAATGTGGAGTTTATAAGGCCTTGGGCACTCCCACTCTTTGAGCTAGCTTTTGGGGTGGTGCACGTCAAGGTTCTTATCACTTTCTTTAACAATTGAAACGTCACCTCGACTGTTTGATCCCACTTGAAAGCCTCCTTTTTAAGCAAATTAGTCAAAGGTTGAGCTACCTTACCATAATCTCTTACAAATTTCCGATAGTAGCCCGTGAGACCAAGAAAACCCCTCAGCTCCTTCACATTGGTAGGGCTCGGCCAATCCACCATAGCCTTAACTTTCTCCGGATCTGCACTAACCCCGTCTGCTGTGATGAAGTGGCCCAAGTATTCAATGCGGGTCTGCCCAAATCTACATTTTTTTTCTGTTAGCAAACAGTTCATGCTGTCGGAGAACAACAAACACTTTTGTAAGATGCGCAATGTGCTCTTCGGGACTTCTGCTGTACACTAAGATGTCATCAAAAAACACCAAAGTGAACTTCCTTAAAAAAGGTTTTAATACCTCATTCATGAGCGCGTTGAATGTAGAAGGGGCATTCGTCAAGCCCAAATGGCTTGACCAAATATTCATAATGGCCTTCGTGGGTCCTGAATGCCGTCTTCGGGATATCTTCTTCTTTCATCCTAATCTGATACCCGGATTTAAGATCTAGTTTGCTGAACACCTTAGATCCTCCTACTTCGTCCAACAGCTCTTCCACCACTGGTATAGGGAACCTATCAGGGACAGTAATTTTGTTCAAAGCCCGGTAGTCCACACAAACTCTCCAGCTACCATCTTTCTTTTTTACCAAAATTACGGGGCTGGAATACGGACTAATACTTGGACAGATCATCCCATCATTCAATAATTCAGCAACCAATTCCTCAATTTTCGTCTTCTGATAGTAAGGATACCGGTAAGGACGAATGTTAGGCACCTGGCTCCATGTTTTCAGAGTGATTGTATGATCCCTGGTGCGTTGTGGTGGCACCCCTTGCACCTTTCTGAAAACATATGCAAATTCCTCAACCAAGTCCTCAAGCTCCTTCCAGCCAGTAGGAAAAAATTCATTCTCCCTCATGGTCTTTTCGCTTACCTCTTCGTTGTCAATATAATACCCCTGACCCGTTTGTAATAACGCCTTGGACATGGATTTAAACGAAGAAATGGTGCGAGAAAGAGAAGGGTCACCTTTAATAATTGCCTCCTTGCCCTGCGTCTCATATCTGAGCGTCATCTCTCGGAAGTTTGCTCTAATCTCTCCCAGTTCCCTCAACCAGTCCATTCCCAGCACGATGTCAGCCCCTCCCAGCTCAAACATGTACAGATCTTGTATAATCCTCTGATTTTGAATCCCTATATCCACCTTCCTACAAACCCCACTGCAATCTACCTTGTGTCCATCCCCCACCTCAACTCGGTATAAAGGTGTCTTCTCCACCTTCCATTTCAAACGCTGAACCACCTCAGCCTTTACAAAGTTGCTGGAGGCGCCACAATCAATGAGCACCACTAGCTTCTCGTTACCCACTGTACCCCAGACTTTCATAGATTGGTTCGAGGTGAACCCAAGCATGCTCTGTAGGGTTAATTGCAGAGCCCGGTCCTCATCGCTGCGAACCTGCTCCAGGACGGCTTCGGCTTCCACCTTCACCGCGTCACCTTCGTCCCCTCCTCTATCATCGAGGATTAAGAGGTGGAATTTCTTCCCTGCGCACTTGTGCCCGGGGTGCCATTTATCCTCGCAACGAAAACATAACCCCTTGCTCCGACGATCTGATGCCTCTTCGTTAGAAATCTGTCTGAAGCTACTACCCTAACTCTCTTCTCTTCGATTTGCGGCTGAGTTTCCAGAAGCCGCCATAGTTACTCCTCCACGAGTTAGGGCATTCGAGTTATTGCTTTCAACGACATTACCCTTGCCCCATTCTGAAGTGTTATTTTTTAATGGGTTGAATTTTCCCAATCCAGGCTTAACGTAATTACTAATATTTTTGTAAGGCCCATTAGCATGTTTCGGCCCAAAGTACCCCACACCTTCCTCAGTCCAGGCCAAATTTCGTTGATCTATTTTTTTGGCCCAATTTCATCATTGCCGCTAACCTCAGCCCAGGAGTCATCAAGACTTCTTCCCTGATGCTAGGCTTAAGACCACTCAGCCACGCGCCCTTCAGCACCTCCTCGTCTGCATATCTCATGGTGCCCACCACCGCCTCAAACTCCGCGCGAAAATCCGCCACCGTGCCGTTTTGTTTCAGCGAGTAAAGTGGCCCATATGGGTTGTCTAACATCTCTGGTTGAAATCTACATAATATTTCGCTGTGGAATTGGGTCCACGTCGCCGACGGATTGTCCAACTCCCACCACTGATACCAACTCAGAGCTTCACCATCGAGGACCAACATCACGGCTGGTACCTTCTCTTCATCTTCCATTTCATTCACCTGAAAGTAACGTTCCACCTTACTCAACCACGCGTAAGCATTGGGTCCAGAAAACATAGGAATTTCAAGTTTACGTCCTCGCGGGTCCCCATGATTCATTCCTCGGTGACTTCCATGGGATCCTTCAGACCCATGCCTTCTTCCTTCTCGGTTCTCGTTGTTTCTGACCATTCGAAATTCTTCCGATCAGAGTTGATTCAATCCAGCGCCCAGCTCTCTTAACTGTCGTATGATTTCCGCTTGATTCGCGTCGTTAGAATCCATGCGACGTATTAATTCTTCCTGACCTTGTTCACTACGAGCTAACCTTTCTTCAATTCCTTCCATGCTTCTCGTCCAGACCATAACCCATCGCCCAGAATGAGCTTTGATACCAAATTGTTACAATCAATTAATCAGAATGCAATATGTATCAAATTAACCTCTGTATATTTAAGATTTCTTACGGTTCAATGAACAGAACAGACTTGCATTACATGGTTCTCCATAGTACTGCTATGGATCAGAGTTTACAGTAATGAAAATATGAAAACAATACAAGATAATAAAAGCAATACTCAGGGACATTCGAGACGCCCTGTAAATCTCCCAATACTCTCCAATTAAGAATGACCTCCTTGGTAACGTTTTCCCTCACTTCCATGCGTATAAGAGCTATCACAACTAACTCGTAATGCGTTGTCCCTCATCCTCCGCTAATAGAATCTCTGAGTCATCAATAACAGAATGAGTGGGAGCAATCCAGTGTTTTCTACCTTTGTCTCTCACATATACCTTATTCAGTTGGGCCTTGCGCAATTGGGCCCTATCAGAATATCCTCCAACATCAGGTAACCCTAGCTAGTAGCTACTGTATCTAACAATATCAATTAACTCTATTTATTATATCTAACGATATCAATTAATATCAGGTAACTCTATTTACTATATCTAATAATATCAATTAACTCTAACTACTATTATTAATAGGCTTAGCTCAACTAGATCATTGGGCCCATCCTTATTTCTTCTCACATATACCTTCTTAATTGGGGCCTGCTATTAACAAGGTTGTGCCCAAAGACTTGCTTTTGGAGATTAGTTTATGACTTTTTTTTTTCTTTGGTATAAATCTATTTATGCTGGTGTGCTACTTATCATCTTCTATTTCATTCTACTTGGCAGCCACAGCAGAAAGATGTAATGAAGGCACTTCCCAAACCATTGCCTGCATCTATGGTGGCCGGTTATATGTCAAATAAGAAAGATGAAGAAAAAGACGATGATGAACATGAAGAGGTTAGAATCTTTGGTTAACTGCCTATATTTAAGCAATGAAATGATTTATGCAAAGGCAAGCATTATTTACATGCCAATTAGCCATTTCTTTAACAACACTCGTCTATATGATACTGCAGTTCTGTGCAGTTGAGTAATGTTTTTGTTGAAACAGAAGTTCTTTCACTTCAATTCTATATCAAGACTTTGATTCTGTTAATCGTTATCTGTTGAGTTATGCTCGTCTCTGCTATCAGAATGAGGAGTCTGTTGAGCTCTTGTCACCGCAAGATCTACTGAAGAAACATATTAAACGTGCTAAAAAGGTTAGAGCACGGTAAGTTCACCTTCTGGGTTTTTATTCATCATCTTAGGACTTGTCTGTCAGTACGTTGCATGACTGAGATGACATTATGCTCATGTAACATACATTTAACTACAGAAGGTTGTATACGAACCATCCAGGTTCTGTGATTCCCTATTATGGCAATTGTTAATCATTCTATTTCTCAAGTTTGGCAGTGAACTCAAGAAGATTTTGCTGTTGAGTTTTGTGATGTATTTATATCATTACGATTAACACATTTTAAAGCTGATTACTCGATAGTCATAACTTATTTGCAATCATCTGCTCTCAACTGGCAGTTTTAAATGTTTTGAAAAATATTCTAAATATTATCTTTTGATGATCAATGTACAGAATGTATTTACATTATATAGATCTATATCGATAATTACTTACCTAAAATGGAACTAAATCTAAGGAAAAAATTAGGAAACAGATCTGTCGTAATGATAACCGAAAACCCATCTGCAATAGTTACATAATTATTCCTTTTATATTTTCAACACTCCCTTTCAAGCTAGTAAATAGATATTTATCATTTCCGACTTACTCGTAAGGTCTTGAAACCTCTCTATGGGCAGCCCTTTAGTCAATACGTCTGCCAACCAAAGTTCGGAAGGAATATATGGAGTAGTAATCAGCCCATATCCAATTTCTTCTTGATGAAGTGATAATTGATCTCAATGTGTTTTGTTAAATCATACTGAACTGAATTTTGAACAATGGTAATAGCAGATTTATTATCACAAAACAACTTCATAGGATTTATGCTAGGAGGTAATGAAGACCATAGTTAACTCCTCAGCAGGGCATTTCAGATTTTCTCCCTTTGAGCCTCCATTAGAGTAATGGCTGCCATTTTTGTGATAGAAACATTCGGTTTGTTCATTTGGGTAGAGTGTAGTATGGTGCTCTAGGGATGTTCTTTTCAGCAAATCTTAAAACTTTATGGTTTTATACAACATATAGTCTTAGGATAAAGATTAATTCAGGATTGAATGAATGTAACGTTGTCATACTTACTGTCTTATGCTGCTTGTAGATTAAGGGAACAAAGGTTACAACGTATCACAAGGTACAGAAGTAGGCTTAAGCTTTTGCTTTCTCCACCTGTTGAACAGTTCAGAAATGACACAGCTGCTGGGAACAGACCTTGCTGACACTACAGACATCAAGGTTTGGATTACTCTTACAGGCTTGCTGTTAATTTAATTTTTTATGCTTGTGGTTCATTCAAGAGTGCAGACAACTGGTGGTGGAACTGATAAATCTGTTAACGAGTTGATGATATATTTACTGTAGGGGAAATTTGCTTCTGTACATTATACTCCAACAAGAAGATATGAGGCCCCATTGTAGGAAACGAATTTAAAGGTCTATATGAAAATGTATGTAGATATTTTAACTGTTCTTTTGAATTTCTATTATGAGTGCGCCTTGACCAGTAAATTAGTACCAACATGGCTTTCAATAAATAGCAGTGAATCAGAAATCACTGCATTCCTAGAGCTGTATTATTTCCTCTTGAGAACTGAAAAGATGGGTATGCCAACTCAGATAGGATGAGTCCGTTTCTCCCTGGATGATTGCAAAGACACAAAAAAGAAAAAGAAAAAAGAAAAGAAAAGAAAAGAAAAGAGAGGATTACAATTTTTTTAGTATAAGCATTTAGAGATGGCGCTTAGCTTCCAAACGCTCTGATGAATTAATCACCCTTTTTTGGTCAATTTGTCAAATTGGTTTTCTTGTTATACATGATATTCCAATCTTGCTTCTGTTTGTGAGAGAGTGTAAATCATTGTTGTATGGACTAAGCTGGCCTAGCTGGTACGACCATAAAATTCAGGACCTAACCCCGAGCCGGCCTGGTCCTTGGTTATGATGGTTCTTCGAAATGAATCAAGCAACTTATAGGATTTGAAGATAGTTCATGGATGACCTTGGTGATGAAGAGTCTTCTATAATTAGGCCACCCGATTTTATTCAGTAATGTTTTTAGTGTTTTATTTTATAATATTGCATAACTAATTCAATTTACAAACAATGACGCGAACTATTACCAGAGTTAGTTTGAACTATTACCGGATTTAGTTTTGTTAGTTTGCATATACATATTGGTAATTTTTCATATGGAGTTTCATATACTATTTTTTTATGGTTCAGATCATTATACACTAATATAAATTACAGTTTTAATTTTAGTTATTGATTATATTTATATTTAACAGCTTTGGTTTATTAGAAATGTAAATTATTAGATGCCAGTCATCAATGACTAAGATTGTGTATAAGACTTTTTATTCTTACATAACTATAATAAGTGTAAGTTGATACTGCCTCTGTATATATGTAACAATTTATTCATGTACTTTTTATATATTAGGTATTTTTTTCATATATTATTTTTTTAAAATTTTCTTTGTTTAGTTTTTTGCATTGTTTTAAAACCCCGCCTGGACCCTTGGGTCAACTCTGATCCCTTCTCTCTGACTGTTGGGGTCAGAGTTTAGACCCTGCATGCACGTTGACCTCTTTGACTTCTGAAACACGGTCGGGTCTCGATGACTCCTGGGTCATAGGGGGTCACTGCATTTTTTTGTTTTTTGTTTTCAAAATTTTCACAAGAAACGATATCATTTTGTGGGAAAAAATATTGTTGCTAACCTAAATCCGAAAGTGAAGAACAAAATCAAATCTTCTCTCCCAGATGTCTTCACCTCGGTGGTTTCTCCCCTCTCCTCCGCTTTGCCGTGGTGGTTCCTCTTCCTCTCCTCCGTGGCTCTGTTTTTTCGGTCTTCCCTCTTCGTCGCGTCGCCTCCTCTCCTCCGCTATGGTGATTCTTCTCTTCACTAATCTACTCTTTTTCTTGGTTGGTTTCTCTGCTCTGAGCATGTATGGTATTATTGTATTATTGAGCAATAGGGTTTAAAGCTTTCTTTGACCCTGATATATTTACTCTCATGTCAAGAAGATAGTATATAAAAAGGATGCAAACTAAGACTTTTAAATTGTATTATTGTAGATGACTTGAATTTAGATGAGGATGATGACGTAGATGATAACCTCATAATGCCATTATACCCCAAAATGAAAGTAATGTTCCTCAAGGTTTGGGCAGTAATGGTTGAGAAGAACAATGAGGGCTTGAGTTTGATGATATAACTCTTCATTAACTCCATTGGAATGTGTTTTATACGTTGGTATTTTGGTACTTTGATTAGCTTGTATAATATCAACTTATGGAGGTAATTGGTTAAATTATGTTAAGTATATTTTGGAATCTTTGATGATTGGTTGTTGAATTTTTTTTTTTTCATATAGGATATATATTTAATTTTTTTAATATATAAAATAGGGTCAGCAAAGTGACCCCGTGATTAAGAGTGTTCATCAACCGATCCAAATTGATTCAAATCGCGGTGACCGAATCGAAAAATTGATAGCTGAATTAATCGAAAACTGAAAAATAAAAAAGCGAAAAAAACCTGCATATTTTAATTGAATTGTATTAGTTTTCGGTTTAGTTGTCAAAAACTGATCCAATGTATTATGTATGTATTATTTTTGAAAGATGATGACTTGGAATCTTGGATGTTATTGATACACAATATCTCGTTTTAGTTTTTTAGTATCTATTAATTTATTTTAACTCTTCATGATTTTTAAGACTTGTTTTAGTTCGGAGACTTGAATTTTTCAGTGGTTTGTAACTTTAAATGATTTGATTTTGATATAGCTAGTGATTTGTATGGTTGAAATTTTAGGCTTTTCGAAAAACTAAAATTCGTTGCAATCCAAACTGAATAAAATTGAATTGGATTGGATTTAAAAAAAATCCAAATCGAATGAATAATTAAATGATCAAACTGAAAGAATTGGATCAGATGATTTTTGTTTCAAAACCAACACCCTTACTCATGACCTCTGATCTCAACCTAGTCGGTAGCCGAGCTGAATTTTTAACTTGGTAACTCGACCTTTTTGGCCAAATTTATCTTTAGTCAGCGCATTACATTTATGTTGTAAAGCTCCTATGCTTGTTCAAACACCATTGCATCTAATGCATGCAAATACTTTTTCAAAAAGTTACTTTTCCATATACAGAATTATTTTCTTTGGAAGTTGGTGTATTATGACAAGGATTTTATGATCTTTCAAGTCTAAGAAAGTAAATATTTGTATATATTATTCATTTAATTTAAATTACTTCTTGATCTCAATATATATAGATTGATAGAAAGGAAAGGAGTGGAGGAGAATAAAATAGTGGTATTAATTATCATTGTTATTATTTAAAATAGGATGGTTGGAATTAAAAGTAATTAAATATATATCTCACCTCATTCGATTTAATACATCCATTTTTTCCTCCCAAATTTGTGGATATGAGATAACATTAACTTATTGCTTATTAATATTCTTAATATTTCATTTTTTTTTTTTTGGTGAGCTCATTTTCTTTTTTTAATAATGAATGGAAACTTTTCTCCATTCTATAATAAAATATTCAAATAATAGTAATAAATTTAGTTCCATTCTATTCCATTTCAACATACATCCAGTGTACTGAGCCAAACAACATTAAAATTGACATAAATGTTTGTGCGATATATTTATAATCAAAATTAATGATATATTTCAATTGATTAATTCACTGCATAACTGTGTACTTTAGGAAAAAATTTAGAATGGTCTAGCTCAGTAAGAGACGAACACTTGAAATGAATTTCTTTTTCCCTCTAAGTTCTCAGAGGGTCAATGATGAGTTTTGATTGGTCCGTCCCACTGAGTTAACATGGGTCTGAACCACAAAAAATCTTCTCGTACTCGTGGTATATATAAGAATTTCATGACCTATGGGCTGATTTTTCATGAAATAAATAATTGTGAATATATTTAATATATTTATCTTCGGCGGATTTCTTTTATGATGAATAAGTTGTACAAAACTTGTGTATAAAATGATGCTTGTGAGAAGAAATAAAATATTTTAGAGCCTATTCGTTTCAGGTGTAGGTAACCGCAAAACGAAAGTATGACAAAAGAAAATAAAAAGTTTTCATAAGACATGTTTTCATAGTTGCGTTAAGGAAGATCTTATCCAAACATTATGTTAGTTTAGTTGTATGGAGTAAATTGCAAATCAATTGAGCTTGACAAATCAAATCTGGGTTCAACCCCAAATCATCCATAGCTCAATGACCTTATTTTTAGAGCAATTTTTATCTGATCTGAGAATAAATATTTTTCTTGTTTTATACCATGAAATTCGTATTAATTTAGCTAGATGGGTTATTATTATTTCTCACTTTAATTTCATTTTCATGATATATATAAGGTGATCCTCGTTAAATGGTATAAAATTAAAGAATTCTCATTCTGCACCTAAGAATTTCTTCTTTGATTTTTTTGGCTCTAGAAATGAATACATGTTCAAATAATTTTAGTTTCCCTTGTGAGAACTTAATGGGATGAGATATTGTTACTATCAAATAATGTTACTGTCAAAGTTACTACTATATCTTAATCGTTGATTTTCATCAATCAATGGTTATTATTTTCACAAATCAAATTCATTAATTAATTATTAATTTGTAATAAATCATAACTGTTGATTGATAGAAATCAACGATTAAGATATGGTAGTAACATTATTTGATACTAACAATATTCTATCCCAAACTTAATAGGGCTTCTTTTTGCATTCATAAAGCATATACTTTATTGAGGTAGTTAGTGAGAATCCAATTCTCATTATTGACCAGGAACACAACCAACTTTTGTTTATTTTTATTTTGTAATTTCACAATGATTCAGCATTTCTCCGCCTTGACATGATTTGATCAAATTTTTATGGGCATTGGACGAATTTTCTATCAAACCCAAAATTAAATAGACCATTTTAAGTGCTGGACTAAACAGCAGAAACAAAAAATGAATAAGAAAATTGTTGGAATGTATAAACAATAAAATGTGTAGTTTGATAAGACATTGGCACAACACAAAGACACACCACCACCAAAGTTTTTATCTAATATTAAACACGAGTCTCATGCTTTAATTGGTCATAAATCATAATAATTATAATTATTATACTAATCATATGCTAAAAAAAAACACCATCATAATCCAACCACTACCATTTGAATTTTGATTAATTGTCATGTTTATTGCTGTCTGCTTTAATCTAAATTCAACTCTGATGAATCATTTTTGTCCCCTCCTTTGAAGTTTTCTTCTAAGATTCAAAGGATAAGCATAAGATTTGAAAGGTGTCTGACTCAAAAAGTTTATTTATTTATTTATTTATTTATTGGTCATTTTCCATATCTCAACGCTTGGCTGTATCCATTCCTTCATTGCCCATCAAATTACATGATTGCTATTTGCGTGTTGAAGATGGAAGCTAAACCACGCCATTGAGTGCGGTACCCCAAAACATGCGTTCATCACGTCATTTGTTTTTGTTGTTATTTATTAGTCGTGGTTATTTAGATTGTTCAAATCAACGTTATTGAATACAATGGCGAAGTGCTAATTGGATAGCTATACAATAATTTTTTTGAAACAAGTGACTGAACCAAAACAATGAGTTTACTAAATGTTTCTTGATAATATATTACCGATAAAAGTGACGCTCACACATATGTATCAAATGTTGGGATTCTCTGAATTGAATACCTATGGTAAAAACCATAACTGCAAACTTCTGGATACTTCATATTGGATCATCAAGGAAATTAAAGGAATGAAAGCGTATCCGATACCATCGTAATAATTGTGGTTTTTTAATGCCTTTCAATGTTGGGATTGATGGTCTTCCTTAGTCAAATTACCAGAGTGCAAATCCTTACGCAGAAGTTATCTCTTGAGAGGGAAAAGAAAACTGTCTAACTGATTTGACATATTATAAACCATAACCCTTTTATTTATTTCTTATCATTGGGTCCACCATACTCTTATTATACCATGTTGGGCCAATGTGGTTATCCACTTATTTAATTCATACTTATTGTGAAATCTAATTGGATTTCTTAATAGATCACTTAGTTTGCCCAATAATTAAATAACATAATATAATTGATTATTAAGTATGTAACCCACAATAATGTAGAAAATAAAATTTTCTAACATCAGAAAGTAAACTTGCGTAAAATATTAAGCACCATTATTAATGATTACTTAATTAGGAAGGTACATACTGTAAGATGATATTCAGAATTTATTTATTTTTAGAAGATAGTAGATTTGAGTGCGCAAGTATAATTATTAGTTTTACCTAAAGGATTGAAGTTTTTACAAAATAATGTGAGTTTACGATATGTCTATATTTCAAGTATTAGGTTAAAATCGCATTAGAAGGCCCATAAAAGATTGCTTCTTGTAACACTCCGTCTGCAGCTAGTTAGTTAACATGCATATGGTATAATAGCGTGTCACAAATTATAAATTAAACAGAAAACTTAACATAAGTATTACCTTAAATCATTATAAAAAGGCGCATAAACTTTTTCTTTTATCCAAATACTATTTTGATTACATTATTTTAATGAATTCACGCATTTACTATCATTCCCCGCATTGCCACATACAAATCCTAATTCCAATTATTGTAACTGGTACAGTCCCATACTTGTACAATCTTCTTGAACGATCTACCTATGTCTATTCTACTTATATATGTACTTGATAGATATATTCCATTCAAACATGATCAGAGAGACCATTCTGAACAGAAACCTACGGACATCACAACGGTTGTAATTTGGATAAATCCAAATTCCTGTAATACAGAAAAATCCAAACAAAACATAAATCAACATTATCAGACTTAGAATTCATCCACGAATTCACACAGAATCTAGCTCAGTGCTAGTCCTGAACACAATTAAACCTATGAATCTTAAATTTGTAGCAGATAAATACACATATCTGAAATACCTCGTATACTGAACTATGGCTTAGAGCCAATACACAAATACACACTGAAATTCATAACTTCAATACAAATAATCAAAACAACGACTAAACATGCCTCTTAAAATGATAACAACTATCAACATGCATGGATGCTACACATGCCTCAAAATAAGTATATACAATATACACACAAAACTCAGAACATATAATCCATCTCCCATTCTAACCACTCTACACAGCCCTCTTGCCTTGAGATGACATATCAACAACTGCTGGAATACCTGAAATATATCCCCGTAACACGGGTTGAGAAATAAATCTCGTAACTTAGGGTTCATGGAGAAGTCTCCACCCATGAGTTCACTTCCTGCATGAAAGGTCAGATACATAGTATAACATACATCATACAAGCACAGAATAACATTAGACCACATGTCTATACAGATAACTTTGAGACCTAAGTCCCCAAAGAACAACCAAAGCCAACCAGTTCAGGTGCACTCATGGCCTATCTGATATGTTCATTGTACAAGAACTAACATATATCATAACTCATATCAAATCATGTTATCACCTATATGAATGCAACTACTCTATATATCCGACTATCACAAAACACAAACAAATAGATATACCTCCAAGATCATGAAATCCTGGTAGAACAAACAAAGGAGAAGAATCCTCCCAAACTAAAAGCTTACCTCTTGTAGCTCCTAGCAAGTTTACTTGTATCACAAGTAACTAAGTCAAATCCTCCGAATACTGATTAGGAATCACTGTATCTCCCGATTCATACTTGTACCTAAATATACATCAGATTTGACAAACACACAATAACTTGTAACATAAGATTCACATCTTGTCCAATCCACATTACACTCTTAACAATTCATTTTCAACAATTCATGCCCATACCACAAGTCAGACATAACCTTAAAACTTGACATTAGGTTATACCTACATTCAGACACATCAATTAGAGACTTAATCATTCAAACTTATTTGAACACCTTTCATTTAAGATTTTAGGATTTAGTTATCAATTAAATTCAATTCCTACCACATGGAACCCTATATGGCCGAACCCTAGCATACCTTTTTACACACATTTTCATGCTTTTCATTCATCATTCTTTAAACCACTTTATCATTTAATCATACATCAAAACATACACTCAAACTTAGACTTTTAAATCATTATTTTCGTGTCCTTTAAGTATCAAATTACACTCTTAACTTCAACCATTCCAACACATTTCACTGTATACAAAATGCACTCAACATCATGCAACACAAATTAAACATCTTTGATACCATATTAACTTAACATGGTCGAATCATGTATAGTTGGATTTAACAATTTTCACACATTTAAACTTTAATCCAATGATCTTAAACACTTAGTTAATCATTGAATTCATGCTTCACACCCTCATTTAATCAAACAACATCCAAACCCTAATTTAACTACACATGGCCGAATTACATGCATAGATAAAGGCTTATGAAATTCATTGTATTTTCATCACACAATTCATTAACAATCATCACACAATCTTAATTCCATATTCAATAAAACATGAACATATAATCTTCACATATTGACCATACATAGCCAAATTGACCACTTGAATAAATGTCATTTTACATGCATTTCCTTAACATACCAATTACTTGATTTAACTTTCAATGATCAGTTAAACATCACACAACATCAATTCATCATTAAACAACATCATACAACATATGAACCCTAATTAACCTAGTGATGGCCAAATCGCACATCTAGGGTTAGGTTATGTATCTTTTCATTTTTCATGTTTCATGAAAATATCTTTACTTTAAATGGTAACTTAATAATCATACAACATCAAACCACTTCAAAACTCATAATCAACATCCATAGAAATTCCTGGTAAAGACAAGAACACATAGCTTCACAAATCATTTTCCAATCAACCAAATTAACATTAATTACCTTGTATAGCTTCCTTTAGGTAAACAAAGGCTTTTCCAACATGAAAACCAATAAAACACTCACCTAAAACACCATAGGGCAGTAGTTATATGAGATCTTTAGCAGATGATATCTCACTCAAAACAAAGCCTCAAGGTGTATGATTTTTTTAGGGATTTTGCTCACAAGCTCACAAGAAATCTTTTTCATGTTGAAACTTTCTTGAAATAATGGATAGAAACCAAGTTTTCTTAAGCTCTCTCACACCACGAAAGCTACGACCAAGAAGAGAGGAAGAAGGAGATAAAGTGTCGTGTGTTTGAAGACAAGAAAGAAAGATGACAACTTGTATAATTTTCAAAGACTTAATGTGTAATTTTCCATTATTTTATTACCTTTTCACCTAGATACTTTTATCTAACTTTAACTTATCTTCCAAGAGAAGACACTCACTTTAACATCAACAAGCATGCGTGGGAAACACAAAAAATGAGAGGAGAACCGACCTATGTAAGGAAAGTAACTTAAGCATACAATTTTTAACTTTTTCAATGAATAAAGTTACTTAATTCTCGTTGGTTTTCACTTTACACACCACATCCTTAAATTTTTGACCAACCAATCATAGAATTACATAATTACACATAACATATAGCAAACAAAGCAAGACAATCATCTTTGACCAAGACTTAAACCAAGTTGTAAAGTTAAAGCTTACTTTTAACCTAGTTGACTTTTTTGTTAATCAATCTTTGACCTAATTCTTTAAATTATTTTACACATCATTTAATTAAATTAGACACACTTATATCCCTTAAATTCATCAAATAATTTAAATAGACTTTCAGAACTCAGTTCAGACCTAGTTTATAAAATATCAAAATACCCCCGTTATCATAAATTTGGCATGTATGTCTCTAAACACAACTTATGTTCTTTTTAGGTCCTAATTGACTTATTGCATGAATTGCATCATCACATTCATTATCATGATAATTTTATGATTCAACTGTTAGAATTCTCTTAACATTCACAAAATTCACATACTGTCTCACTTAACTCTCAATTTAACCTGATTTGAGAATTAAGGTTGTTATACTTCTTGAATGTACGTAGTTCATTGATGATATGTTAGGTAAAGTTAAATCATTATAACCTACTCATCATTATAGTCAAGTGGTTAATGTATATCTCTTAAATGCGTAATGAGAGTGGAAAGCCACACAAGAATGAAGTCTTAAATCATATGTGGCGTGATTGTCTCCATTTTATTAAAAATATAAATGACAAAACAAACAGTGCGAAGGATACAAAGGCTATGGGAGTTTTCGTCGAAACCTATAAATATAGATCCAAACTTCATGTTCAACATCCTATTCCAATTTTCATTTCCACTCTTTCTTAAATAACCTTTACTCTTGTTGGGAACTCAGTTTCTTCAACTCAGCACAGAAGCATGTTGCAATTTAAACATCGAGCTCGGAGCTTGGCAGTCACAATTAGAGATCGGCCTGAATTACCAGGTCGGCCAACGCAGCAGAAATAGAAAAATGCAGAGGAGAAAGACAGAGATAAACACAATCAATATTTAACGTGGAAAGACCTTCTTCAGTGTGAAAAAGTAAAAAAAAAAACCCATGAGATACTAGTCCAAAATCAAACTTCCACTATGAAAATAATGGGTACAAGATATAAAACTTCACTAATAATAGTGGTACACTCAAAACTTACCTTCAATGAAGGTATTCACTCAGACTTAAGGAGGTACAACACTCAAACTTCTCCCTATAGGTGCTCTCTCAAAATTGTCTAACACTAACCTCTCATATAACACACGCTTATATAGAAGAGGAAGGAAGATTCTAGAATATCAAAAGTGGGAACTAGGGTTTCTTGAGCCCCATAAAAAAATATTGGGCCTTGTGCAACATTAAGGAGGAAAAGCCCAACAAATCTCCCATTTCCGACATCAATGCGTCGGCATCAGCAGCAGCTCGGTACGTTCACAACAGTCTTCAAATTTTCTTCCTAGTGCTAGCTTCGTGATCATGTCAGACCAATTTAGGTCGATGTGCACTTTGACGAGTTCAAGCTCTCCATCTTCAACCATATCCTGAATCCAGTGATACCTCACATCAATGTGTTTAGTGCGAAAGTGATAGGTCGAATTCTTAGCAAGATGAATTGCACTTTGATCATCACATTTCATCTCGCACTTTTCTTGATCATGGCCGAGTTTAGAGAGAAGTTTTTTCATCCACATCATTTCTTTGTAAGCTTTAGTTGCAGCTATGTACTCAGCCTCGGTCGTCGAAAGTGCCGCTCACTTCTGCAATTTAGATTGTCAGGAGATAGCTCTTCCTGCAAATGTCATTAAATATCCCATCGTCAACTTCGTTGAGTCGGCATCTCCCCCTAAATCAGCACTACTAAAGCCTTGCAGCTCGGCTTTACCTTCTCCAAATCAGAGGCACAAATTTGTTCTTCTTCTTAGATACTTGAAAACCCATTTGACAGTTTTCTAGTGCTCTTTTCCAGGGTTTGATAGATACCAACTTACCATTCCAACAACATACGCCAGATCGGGTCTCATACATACCATTGCATACATCAAACTTCCGACGGTGGATTGGTATGGGATCTTCAGCATCTCGTCTGTCTTTATCATATCTCAAACACTACTTTTGACTAAACTTAATGTGTCCGGCTAAGGGGTTGCTTACTCTTTTGGCTTTGTCAATGTTAAATCTCTTCAGAATTTTCTCAATGTATTTTTCTTGACTCAGGCACAGTAGCCTTTTAAGTCGATCTCGAATAATCTTGACTCCGAGTATCTGCTTTACAAGGCCGAGGTCCTTCATCTTGAAGGACGAGCTTAATTCCTTCTTCATGGTGACTATCCTCAACATGTCTTACCCTACAATCAACATGTCGTCAACATATAAAAGTAAAATCATAAAATCTCCAGCTTTATACCTCTTGACAAACATGTGGTAGGCGACTTTAGTTTTCACCAACTTCTACTCAATCATAAAAAATTTAAATTTCTTGTACCACTGCCGAGGTTCTTGCTTCAAATCGTATAGGCTTTTCTTCAAATGGCAGTCTAAGTCTTCGAATCTCAGAGCTCGGAACCCTTCTGGTTGCTCCATATAAATCTTTTCATCAAGGTCGTCATGAAGGAATGTCGTCTTCACATCCATTTGCTCTACTTCGAGGTCCATTGAAGCCGTCATGGCTAATGCAATTTAGACCGAAGTCATTTTTACAATAGGAGAAAAGATTTCTTCAAACTCAACTCCTTTCTTTTATTTGCAGCCTTTCACTACAATCATAGCCTAGTATCTCGACTTTTGGCCATTTTCTTCATGCTCAATTTTGTAAATCTACTTGTTTTTCAAAGCTTGTCTTCCTTGAGGTAGCTCGATAAGTTCATATGTCTTATTTTCATGCAGAGACTTCATCTCGTCCTGCACTGCTTTCTCCCATTCATTGTTGTCTGAGCTCGTCATGGCCTCATCATAACCTTGTGGTTCTCCCTCTTCAGCAACAACTGTATATTGTTCAGGAGAGTACCTTGTAGAAGGTCGTCTGACTCGTGTAGAGTGTCTTGGTTGTTCTTAAGGTTGAGAGTCTGACTCATCATGCTCATCTCGGACCTCAGCATCTCGGTCCTCATCAACTTTTTGCACTATCAACACTTTCTTCATTTTCTTAATTTTC
The DNA here is from genome assembly GCF_033153095.1 of Gastrolobium bilobum. Taxonomy (NCBI): domain Eukaryota; kingdom Viridiplantae; phylum Streptophyta; class Magnoliopsida; order Fabales; family Fabaceae; genus Gastrolobium; species Gastrolobium bilobum. The sequence continues at coordinate 93,025 of NW_026895211.1, read as the reverse complement.
TCCCCTGCTTCATATCGAACAGGAGGGACGAGTTCTTCATTATGGATAGCAACCTGGACTTTGGGCTTTGAGATGTCTAGAATAGTCTTATTCTCTTGAAATATTACATCATGGCTTCTTATTATTTTCTTGTTGATTGGATCCTAAAGTCTGAATTTGAATTCGCATCTCGACGAATCGAGGTAAATGCACTATTTAGTCTTCGCATCGAGCTTCACCTTTTCATCTTTAGGGATATGTACGAAAGTTCGGCATCCAAACACTTTCAGGTGATCATAGGCTACTTTCCGACCTGTCTAGACTTCTTCTAGAATTTCTACTTCGAGTGGCTAAGATGGTGGGAGGTTGATCAAATCAACAGCAATTCGAACTGCTTTTTCCCAGAATGATTTCGGCAACCCGGTATGGGATGACAGACTTTAGACCCTTTCTTCACCAGTCCTGTTCATTCTTTTAGCAACTCCATTCAGCTGAAGGGTTTTGGGGGACATCTTTTCAAATCAGATCTCGGCCGTTCTACAGTATGCATCGAAAGGGCCATAATACTCACCATCATTGTCAAATCGAACAACTTTCAATTTTTACCAGTTTTCCTTTCCAACATAGCATGAAACTCTTTGAAGGCTTGGAGTCCCTGGTCTTTAGTTTTACCCGCAACTTATGGGAATGGTAATCAATAAAAGAAATAAAGTATTGAGGTTCACCAAGGGGTTTCTCCGACATGGAGTGTTGGGTCCTCTTGCAGGCTATCAAGGAAAATGCATGTGTTCCCAAGATGATGAGTTTGGTCTTTTTTACATTCAGGCAGAGGAAACACATTTGTTCCCTAGAATGAAGACCACTTCGCGTAAGTGAACACATCAAGTAATAAAATGGGAGTGTTTAAGTCTCAGATTATCATTTCCATAGAGAAAGTATTGCTAAATGATATTTTAGGTTGTGTTAAAGAATGAAAAGATTAGGTCAACTATATTGAACTGTCCTGGTTGACGACCCCAAGTATCCCAAGATGTTCCCTTGTAACAAATGGTTCATTTTAATTTCAAACAATTTCTCGCGTTGTTATATACTCAAGTCCTTCCTAATATAAAGAGGAACGACAGATCATAGGAATAAATGGTTAAGGTGTGTGGTGTGAAACAAAACAAAACAATGCAAAAAAGTAAAATGAGCTTTACCAAAGAATAACACGGTGATTTGGTAAACGAAACGATAAATTAAAGAAAAGAAATTGATCCATTAATCCATTGTTAAACCAACTGAAATCTCCGCTCAAGACCTTACCTAATTAATTTGTTCAAATATCTATAATGCCAACTCCGGTTCTTTAACTTATGGGCTAAATAGTATATGAAGCCCCATATTCCTTTGGCGACTTTGTTCCAAATAATGACTCGGTACAGAACCTTCGCGAACGAGGTGGTACCATATTCCTAAGGTGACCAATGAGAGTGTCACTACACTACTCACCATCCTCCTATTTCTCAGCTGTCTGAAATCCCTTCCTTTTTGGAAGCTCCTTTCTTAGTCATGCTCAAGGTCAGTTGATACAAGATATTAAAACACTTAAACAATAGAAATTGAAAAGGTTTAGTTAGAGAGTTTCAAAGATAACAATTTAATAGCTTCATAGTTTCACCATTCCAAAAAGAAGTTAGCTCGTGTTTAAAGACATGGTTGAAAATGTATACAAAATCTTAAAAACTCTAAATCCCTTATACCCGAGATACAAAATGATGAAGACGAACTGGTAGAAAAGTAAAAGTAAAAATAAAAATAAAAATACAGACTCAAAGACTTTAAAACTCAACATACAATAATAAAAACAAAGTGGAGAAGTATGGTTCTTTGCTCAAGAGGAGACTTAATGATGTGTAGAGAAGATAAGGGTGTTTTTCTATGCTAAAAAATCGGTGAGAAGAAGCTGGTTATGCCAATTCTACTACTAATGATTCCCAAACTTCAAAATTGTTTTTGCTCTTTACTTGATCTTCTATTTATAGGTAGGGTGAGACGATGGCAATCTTGTGATTAACCAGAGTCGTTCCCTGCACCATTGGATAAAGGTTTCATCTTTCTAGCTTGATCAGATGATGGACATTGATTTCTCCAGATGGGGACAAGGTCGATTTGTCCTCTAGCACTGATTCTCGAGGATGATCTTGGTGCAGCAGCTGCTCGCCTGCTCTACTCTTTGTCTTGCTGTCCTTTGGCTTCTTTGTTGTGCGCACTGCAGTGTCCTTTGCTTGTGCTGTCGGGTGCTGCAGTTTCCTTTCTGCTCTTCAAAGTTGACTGCAAAAAGTAAAAGCAATTATTAATGGAATAAGCATAGTACAACTCGATCTTATCTTGTTTTTCCCTTTTCTATTTCTACTTTACATGCTGTAGGTTATTCCCTCTAGCAATCTAACACTTATTGCATTTGTACTAATATTTAAACTAAACTGACTAAAAGAGGATGGAACGATTGGAGTTTCGCGCTAAAAGATGAAGCAGATGAGAACGAATTCTAGTCCCATCATGGAGCATACATCGGTATGGACGAGGTCAAGAATATATTTGTATCGTCTGGGTTGATCTGATCTCACAAAAGAAACCCGGTACTTTTTACCAGTTAGGCAGTGCGTGCAGCTCTTCAGCAGTTAGCCTATCAACCCGGTCAGAAGTCCTTTCTTATTCGGGATTTGGAACCCTTTCGCGCTCATATGGCTGAGGAATTTATGCCATAACTCCATGCTAGGTCCATCTTGGACAGAGTTGGCTTCTCCACCATTAATCTTTCCTTGCATCACGTATAAGGATCATTCTTTCTTACTTCGGGCAACAACCAAGTTTCCTTTGACCAATTTCCATCTACTTCCTCTGATGTAATTCACTAACCCGACATAGTCAAGCTTTCCTATGGATATTAGATTCAATCGCATGTCAGGATATGCCTTATATCTTTCAAAACAAGTTGGCATCTGACATCCGTGGTCAGGGTCACATCACCGACACTAATAATTTTGTTGGTCACCTAATTTCTTATCTTCACAACTCTAAAATCACCACATCTGTAAGAGGAGAAAAAATTTGTGTGGAGTAACGTGTAAGGAGGCACCAAAGTCATCAATCCGGGTGTAGTCATCATATGTAACATTCAAGAAATTATCTTCACCAAGTAGAGATATCTTGAAATTAGCATTGGCAACCACCGCAACGGTACTTTTGTCTTCTTTCTTCTTTGACACAATTTGATCTGGCTTTACAATGCCATTATTTTTATCTTTCCGCAGATTCTTGCAGTCATGCTTATTGTTATTGGGCTTCCCATAATAAAAGCACTTCAATTCGTATCTCGGCCTAAATCATGCAAAGGCATTCTCAAAATCCAACATAGAAGGAGTATAACCTGCACAAATAGATATATATTTACATCAAAATACATTAATACAAAAAATTGGAGATTACAGTTGATAACCATACCTAAATTCATGATGCCTTCTTCAATTTTTCATTTCTGAACCTTTGATTAAAATTGCTAGCAACGTGATGAAGGCAAAACACGTGATGTGCATGCAGTGGCTTCCAACCAGCATGACTGTCCACAACAGCTAATATACTAGGGTGCATATTCGATATGAGAGATATATTTGTCTTCTATGTAACATGTAAACAAATAAAGAAGAGAAAGTACTCACAGTCTTCGAATGTCTCCCCCTTAATAATGTAAAATGCAAGTGGCAAACATTCATTATTTCCATCCTGAGCCGTAGCAATCAACAATTTCCCTTTATACTTGCCATATAAATGAGTGCCATCAATTTGAATAATTGGTTTACAATAATTAAAAGCCTCACAACACTGTCTAAAGGTCCAGAAAATGCTATGAAATACATGTTTTCCAGAAACTACTCCATGATGGACAACATAATCATTTGTTTGAAGATGGTAAACAGAACCTGGTGAAAAGCGAAGCATATATGCACACCACCGAGGCAAAAAAGAATGGGTGATCCTCTCCTGAACTAGTGCAACTAAGACTGATGTTTCCTTCCTTATCATCCCTAACAATCAAATTGTAATGTACACAGTAAGACAAACAAACAAATAATAATCACAAATTTATAAAATAAACAAACAATTACCAAAATATTATAAAATAGCGTACCTAGTACGAGTAAAGCAATAACCTCGGAATCAAGTTGTCTGTAATCCTGAGAAATATGGTCATTCAAGCACATGTGATCTCCACCCTATTTGGTAACCTTCCAATTTTCACTATACGTTGGTTTTATTACCCTAACCCTCCACAGACAACCTTGTTCATGCGCGTAACATTTCATGCTTAACTTTGAAGGTGTGCTCTTAGCCACAATCTCTTCTTGATGCTCCTTCATGAGGTTCCGCTTAATTGTCATCTACACCTTTTCGATGCAAATTCTTGATTAACAAACAATTTTTCCTCAATTTGCCATAGACCCTGGACTGAACTCGAACCTGAAGCCGAGGTATAAGATTCTTGTTCGCTCGGATTATTCCAATCAATATATGTGTAATGTGGGATTTCATCCCAAAAAGGAGTAACGACCTCATTACCTGTATATACAAATTAGTAATATTAACAAAAAAATTGCATAAACATATATGTATATATGAGTTGTTTACTAATATACCTTCTACAGGTTGTGGTAATTGAGTCGATCCCATGTCATGATGTTCCGCGACTTAAGACTCCCCCCGATCATGATATTCTTCGATTTTAATCGCGAGCAGACCCTGATCCTCATCGTTGTCCGAAGCACAAGCATCCTCGGTCAGAAGATGATCTTCCATTGCGATATTTTCATCATCGTCATCATCATAGTCGTCATCCATAACTCAGGGGTCATTGTCATCTTCCTCAGACATGTTAACAACTGAAGCAGCAGATGATGATGCATCACATGGAGAATTAAAAGCAACTGACCTCATGGATAAAATAGCATCCTCTGCTTTGGCAATATCCTCTACTCTGGCAATATTCACGTACAACTTTAAGAAATCTTTCCTTGACTGGTTGAATAATTCTTCCATTATCATATCTACGTCTTCATCATCCATTACTTGCAAACTAATGTATTGTTCATATTGCCATAATCTTGTCGTGACCAGAGTGATAGATTGGCAACCTTGGAGAGCTAACTTTTAACGAATTCTCTAATGCAGTTCAGCAATTATTGAGTTGCGTTTTATACGTGTTGTCCTTTTGTTCGCCTTCAAAAACTACACCATGTCGGCCTTCAACTTTCCCACCAGTATAATATAAAACAACACGAACAGAATCAGAATGTGAAATCATTCCTAAATATATAAATAGAAAATAAAAGAGAGTATGAAGAGTGTGGAGAGGAAGTTTATGATAGAGAAGAGTTGTGAAAAGTGTGGAGAGGATCAAGGTTTAAATAGGGATAACTGAATCAGTTATGTCTGAAGTGGGCGAAAAAAGGGCTTGAGTCTCGCCCCATTTGGGCGAAACTCCTTCCTTGATTTTGCCTAATTTGGGTGAAACATGTTTTGCCTAGGTGGGGCGAAACTAAGTGCAATACATCCGTAAATTGGTTCAGAATGATTATATATCCATAATTATTTATTAAAATAATAATAAATAAATTTTTTCCAACTTGCAAGAAATACGTGATGTCATAAGTATGAGCAGTGGTTTTCTATGTTTCTTGTTATTTTTTTGGTTACACACTTCCTTTTTTAATATAAATTGTGATTAGAATAAACCTGCGCATTTAAAGTCATTTAAATAATAGAAAATTGTTTGTGTTAGCATGTGTAGCACTACACAACTTAATTTCTTCGCTAAGAATATCATTCAGATAAATTTTCAATTGAAACAATATAGATGCATCTTCATCTTCAGTATCACCAGTTAATAAAGAAGATCACTTTTAACCTATTGGTCAAATCCAAGAGTAGAAACAAGAAGATGCTAATGCGTGGAGGGCTAGTATAGTTTTAGATATGTGGAGAGTTGCTGCTTAGTAGGATATCAAGTTACTTTAAAATACTAATTGAGAAAATTATATTAGGTTTTACTTTTTTTATTAATCATTGCATTTCTTTATTTTTTATTGACTCTTGTAATTTTGAATGTTTGTTAAAAGTTCATATGATATTTTTAAAACCTTATAAATCTATATTATCTTTTTAAATCTTATAAATTCTATTAAAATCCTTTAAAATTCAATATTGCAAAATCTTGATTGTAAAAAATAAAAATTTTAAAATCACTACAATTCTAGATAATCTTTTAAAATTTATAAGATTTTTATTTTTATCAAAATAGCCTTTTAAAATTCTAATCCAATATATCTCTCTAAGGGTCCGTTTGGATGAGCTTTTTTTTTCAGAAGCTGCTTTTTTTTAAGAAAAAAAGCACTTTTCATTTTTAGTTCGTTTGGATGTCTGCTTTTAAAAAAAGGAGAAGTCATAAAAAAAGCCAAAAACCTACTTTTTTTAGAAGCTAAAAATTTTAACTTCTCAGAAAAGTAGAAGTCAAAAGCCAAATATTTTTTTCAAAAGCTAAATATTTTTATAAAAATATAAATAACTTTAACCTTAATAAAAAGTACTTTTAAAATAAGAAAGTGATAACAGTTACTTTTTCTTAAAGTTGAAACAAACGACCTCTAGGTCCTCAATATATAGTTGTGTTAAAAATTTAGAAAAGCTTTGTGGCCACCCTTATAGTTCTATTCGACTTAAATCGAATTAATCAAATAAATTTCGAGACAGAAATTAAAAGAGAAATTTTAATAAGATTACCCAATTTACCATGCCATTCGTGCCCCTTAAACTTAAGCTTGTTTCCCGCATGCAATAAAGGCAAGTAAGACTGGTATTTTCTTTGCCACACCATTTACCACTCATTAATATGCGAATCACAATCTTTCAAATGCGAATCACAACCGACGTGGGCTCTTCTGGACCTCCCACGCTTAAAGTGAAACCTAAGAATTAAACTCTTCCACGCTCACCACTATACTCTTGCGCCAATTGCAATGATAAGATTATCCTACAATACATCCTCATTAGTCCATCGCTATTTTAAAAAAATAAAATAAAATAAGCAAAGCTATCAATCAAAAGTAATTACAAGAATATTATAGCTTGACATTAGATAACTAATTTTTTTAATTAATAATTTTTAAATATGCATATAATCATATCAAAATTCACGTTCAAAGCCTAAATATAATTAAGGGTTTTATTAATCTCATGTTAAAGGAGATAAATTATCTCATATCATAGAGACAAATTTGTGTGCTCCATCATCTGAAAAAAAAAAAGTGACACAGTTATCGAAGGGTGTGTAAGAGAGAAAGTTATCACATGTAGCATAAGAGTAGTTTTTTCTTATAATTAATTATGTATTACTTCTAAAAGTTATTCTCCAATATTATCTTTATAATCATTTAGAAAAGGAATATCTCTGGGAAAAAAAAGGGAAAAGGAAAAGGGATATCCATTCTCTGAGTTTCTGTCCATCATGAATTATGATTATTAATTCTTTGTATTCAAAAATAGGGTTGTGAGAAATCATGAGTAAAAATAGACACAGCGTAAAACAAAAAATTGATATACTATAATGGCAGTTGAGCTTTTTATTTAGGTGATTAGGTCTTTCTTTCTTCTTCTTCTTCTTTTTTTTTTTTGGCCATATTGAGTTCCCAATGAGGATATGGAAATGAATGGGTCCATGGTCGGTTACATATTTTAATCATGCTTTTGGAAGCGATATGTGCCTGTCTCTGTGTATGTGACAATCCGCGGGCCTCAGCTATGGGTTTTTTTTACTTTTATAGAGAGCCAACGCATGATTTATCAAGTCTCATGACTTGTGTATGCTTAATCATAGAAAATGATGTCCTCGTCTTTTACATTTATTAAATTCTTGACTTGCATTTTTCTTTCTCTTTCAATGAATACCACACGCAACACAAGAGAATTAAAAAGGATAAGAAAATGTCTTTGTCAGGATTTTCAATTTATGTATACCTTGTGACTTGTGTACATCAAAACATGGCATTTACTATATATTGGAAGGAAGTAGCGATAAGCATTTTTATTAGGTCATGATCTATGAACTTTTTATTATAATACCGCACTAAATTTTTTTGGGGGTAAGCAGTACTGCACTATATAGTATCCGATGATGCAATCAGATTCCGATTGTTCTCATTTGCTGTGAGTGGAGAAACTCTCAGATGGTTGGATCGACAAGCTCCTAACAGCATCAGAACATGGGAGGAGTTGGCAGCTAAATTCTTTGCTGAGCACTTTTCTATGGAAAAGTACAACAAGTTGGTAAATGAAATTACCAACTTCACTCAACAACCGGGAGAGAACTTGTGTGCAGCCTGGACCAGATTCCAGGAACTGATCCGGAAGTGCCCCCAATATGACATGCCAGAGACAAAGAAGGTCAGAGTCTTCTATAATAGGATGACACCAGACTCCAGAATGATTGTCAACGGTGCAGCTGGTGGAACCATAGGAAAGAAGACAACAGCTCAAACCTTAGAGCTGATTGATTTTATGGCAAGGAATGAAAATGCATCTATGGCTGCCTAACCTGTTCAGCCCAAAAAAGGAATCTTACAATTGGGGAACAATGATGCATCACTAGCTGAGCAAAAGGTGATCTCTCAACAGCTAGCCAGTATGAACGCCAAGCTAGATAAAATGCAGATCTCAACAGCTAAAGTTAATGTATTTAACTATGAACAGTGCAAAGAGCAGCATGAGACTAATGAGTGCCCGACACTCATGGGAGCTGAACCGTTCCAGGTCAATGGAGTTTGGTATGATCCAAGGCCACCACAGAATATCCAGAGTTTCCAGAGGAATCAGAATGGTGCCCAAGGAAGCAACTTTCAGAGGAGAAATCAAGGGGGAGGCTTGGATTATAAATCCAACAATTACCTGCAACCTCCTTCTCTTCCACATAAAGAGCCATCAGAATTGGAGAAAATAATGTTGCAGCTTTCCAAGACCACAAATGATCACATGCAAACTACTGATGCCTTCATAAATGAGACAAGAGCCTACCACAAGAACCAAGATGCTTCCATCTGAAACTTGGAGAATCAGATAGGCCAATTGTCTAGGCAGCTAGCTGAAAGAGCTCAAGGGCAGTTTTTTGGAGATACTATTGTGAGTCCTAAAGCAGACTGCAAATCCATTGTAACCAAGAGTGGGATTGTGATTACTCCTCAAGACAAGCCAAAAATGGTTCAGCAAAAGAAAGTTGATGAACCATTGATTGAGCTAGAGCATGAAAGAGGTGGAAACACCTGCAAAAGAAAAAGAAGAGGCAAAGGAGAAATCTGTTGAAGCTCCAAAACAATTGATGGATTTTTCTCATTTCGAGAAACCTCCTTATCCTATGAAGCTCAAGCAACAAGCACAAAAGCAACAGTATGCCAGGTTTTTAGATATGTTTAAAAAGTTGCAAGTCAATATCCCTTTTGCTGAAGCTTTAGCTAATATGCCTAACTATGCTAAATTCATGAAAAATTTATTGTCTAGAAAGCATAAGTTGCAGGATTGTGAGGCAGTAGCACTTACTGAGGAGTGCAGTGCCATTATACAGAAGAAGTTCCCACCAAAGCTTCGAGATCCTGGGAGTTTCAACATCACAATTGCGATAGGCAACACCAATGTTGGCCGGGCACTTTGTGATATTGGGGCAAGAATCAATCTGATGCCATTGTCAATATGCAAATCATTGGGAATTTCTGAGTTGAAGCCAACCATGGTCTCTCTACAGTTTGTTGACCATTCTTTGAAGAGACCTAATGGAATCATAGAAGATGTTCTTGTTAAAGTTAACAAGTTCATCTTCCCTGCTTATTTTATCGTGCTAGACATGGAGGAAGAAAGTGATTTCCCCTTCTGCTGGGTAGACCGTTCTTGGCCACAGCTCGAGCCATGATTGATGTAGAACAAAGAAAGCTCGAGTTGAGGATGAATGATGAGAAAATCACCATCAATGTCTTTGATGCTATGAAGAACTCTTCTGATCAAAATGATTGCTTCAGACTTGAAGTGTTTGAAGAGGTGCTCAAAGAAGAAGAACTTGATGATCAAGAGCTTAGAGAAGAGTTGAATTCTCAAGATGAAGCTACTCCACAAGAAGAGCGAGAAGTTGTGTTTGAAGTGCTAGAAAAGAAAGAAGATGACTCAGTTACTTTGGCACCAAAAACAGAATTGAAGGAGTTACCTGAAAATCTTAAGTATGCCTTCTTGGGAGATGAAAAGCAATATCCTGTCATCATCAATAAGGAATTGTCTACAGATGAAGAAGAGAAGCTGTTAGAAAAGTGCTCAAAGAGCACAAGACAGCCATTGGGTGGTCTATTTCTGACTTGAAGGGCATCAACCCTTCTTTCTGTACTCACAAGATTCTCATGGAAGACAATGTCAAACCAGTGAGACAGTCTCAGAGGAGACTAAACCCCACAATGAAGGAAGTAGTCCGCAAGGAAGTGATGAAGCTCATGGATGCTGGAATGATTTACCCAATTTTTGACACTGCATGGGTGAGTCCAGTACAGACAGTTCCAAAGAAAAGAGAAGTGACTGTTGTGAGAAATGAGCAGAATGATTTAATCCGCACCAGAACCATTACTAGTTGGAGGATGTGTGTGGACTACAAGAGACTGAATGATGCTACAAGGAAGGATCATTTTCCTCTTCCTTTCATTAATCAAATGCTAGAGAGGTTAGCCGGGCATGCTTTTTATTGCTTCTTAGATGGTTATTCCGGCTATAATCAAATTCCAGTAGCACCAGATGATCAGGAGAAAACTGCTTTTACATGCCCATTCGGAGTTTTTGCCTACAGAAGAATGTCATTCGGTCTCTGCAATGCGCCCACGATATTTCAAAGGTGTATGCTTTCTATCTTCTCTGATATGGTAGAAAAATGTTTAGAGGTATTTATGGATGATTTTTCTATTTTTGGTTCTTGTTTTGATTTATGCTTAGTTAATTTAGCTAAGGTTTTGAAAAGATGTCAAGAAACTAATCTTGTTTTAAATTGGGAAAAGTGTCATTTTATGGTGCGAGATGGTATAGTATTAGGCCACAAAATTTCTGAAAAAGGCATTGAAGTTGATAAGGCTAAGTTGATGTTGATTAAAAAACTTCCCCCTCCCGTTAATGCTAATGGTGTGCGAAGTTTCTTAGGCCATGCAAGTTTTTATCGAAGATTCATCAAGGATTTTTCAAAGATTGCAAAGCCTCTTAGCCAACTGTTGGTGAAGGAAAAAGAGTTTCTTTTTTATGAAGCTTGCCTCAATGCATGCAATGTGTTGAAGGAAAAGCTTACCACGGCGCCTGTGCTGACGGCGCCAGATTGGAGTCTTCCATTCGAACTCATGTGTGATGCGAGCGCACACGCATGGGTGCAGTACTTGGTCAGCGTAAGAACAAGTTGTTACATGTTATTTACTATGCTAGCAAAGTTTTTAATGAGGCACAGGCCAACTATACAACTACTGAAAAAGAGATGCTAGCTGTTGTTTATGCATTAGATAAATTTAGATCTTATTTGATAGGTTCTAAAGTTATTGTATTTACTGACCATGCTGCTCTTAAGTATTTGATGACTAAGCAGTATGCAAAGCCACGTTTGCTGCGTTGGATGCTCTTGTTCCAAGAGTTTGACTTGGAAATCAAAGACAAAGCTGCAGTGGAGAATAAAGTTGCTGATCACTTGTCTAGGATTCAAGATAAGAACTTACAAGAAGGACCTGAAATTGAGGTCAATGAGTCCTTTCTTGATGAGCAAGTAATGGCAGTGATTATGAGTCCATGGTTTGCAAACTTTGCAAACTACAAAGCTGCTGGCTTAATGCCTGATGATCTCATTTGGCAGCAGAAAAAGAAATTCCTTCATGATACAAGGAGGTACCACTGGGATAACCCTTTTCTTTATTTTCAATGTGCTGATGATGTTATTCGCAGGTGTGTGGCTTAATTCGAAATACCAGATATTCTGTGGCATTGCCATGCATATGATTATGGAGGACATTTTGGAGGCAACAAAACTGCATAGAAGGTGTTACAAAATGGGTATTACTGGCCTACAATCTTCAAGGATGCACGAGATGTTTGTAAAGAAATGTGATAAATGCCAAAGGACGAGAAACATATCCCGCAAAGATGAGATGCCCCTCAACTGCATACTGGAGGTAGAATTGTTTGATGTTTGGGGAATTGACTTCATGGGACCATTCCCTAAATCGTATTCTAACCAATACATCCTGGTTGCTGTGGACTACGTGTCCAAGTGGGTAGAAGCGGTTGCTTTGCCTATGAATGATGTAAAGGTGGTAGTTGCTTTCTTGCTGAAGAACATTTTCACCCGCTTTGGAGTTCCTCGAGCGATCATAAGTGATGGTGGAACTCATTTCTGCAATAAGCAGTTTGAGAGCTTGCTTGCAAAATATGGCGTCACTCATAAGGTAGCTACACTATACCATCCTCAGACCAGCGGACAAGTCGAAATCTCAAATAGAGAGCTGAAGAGGATTCTGGAGAAGACAGTATGCAATTCAAGGAAGGATTGGGCTAAGATACTGGATGATGCACTCTGGGCATATAGGACTGCTTTCAAAACACCAATAGGTATGTCACCATTCCAACTGGTGTATGGTAAGTCTTGTTATCTTCCTGTAGAATTAGAGCATAGAGCCTTGTGGGCGATGAAATTTTTGAATTTTGAACTATCAAAGGCAAATGATAAGAGATTGCTGCAATTAAACGAGTTAGATGAGTTCAGGTTAGTAGCTTATGAGAATGCCAGGATTTACAAAGAGAAGAAAAAGAAGTGGCATGACAAGAAGATTCAACCAAAAGACTTTGAGCCAGGACTACAGGTATTACTATACAACTCTCGATTGAGGTTGTTTCCAGGTAAGCTTAAGTTTGTTGGTCTGGTCCTTTTGTTGTTAAGAAAGTATTTCCATATGGTACAGTTGAGATTTACCCTCTCAACATTGAAAGACCTTTCAAGGTCAATGGGTGTAGATTGAAAACATATCATGGAGGAGAGATATATAGGGACACAATTGCTGTTCTTTTAATTTCCCCAGAGACTTAAAGAGTCTGCGTCACGCTCGTGACGTTAAACAAGCGCTGGTTGGGAGGCAACCCAATAATTTTTGAGTCATTTTCTTTAATTAAATTTTGTCGAGTCTTTTCAGTTTAGGAATTAATTAGTTTAGAGTCGGGAAAAATAGATCACCGCGCAAATTGCACGGTGTTTGGCGCAATCCGCACCGTTTTGGCTAGGACGCCACTAAATTCTCGCGCAAAGTGCGCCGCCTACAGCGCGAACAGCGCCATTTCCTTGTAGCCACTATTTTTGCCGCGCACCTTGAGCCACTTACCGCGCAAACCGCGTCAGTTTGGTCTGTGCCACTGTTTTGTCCGCACAAAAAGCGCCGACACCCGCGCAACGCGAGCCATTTCCATGGTAAGCCACTGATTAGTCCGTGCACCTTGCGCCGCAGACCGCGCAAATTGCACGGCTGTGCGGCAGTTTTAGTGTTTTAAATTTTAATTTTTTTTTTACGGTTACCAAAAACGGAAAACCCACAACCCCCCACATTCCACCCACTCATCTTCCAAAACTGTCAACCACAACCCCTATAACTTTCCATTCCCCCATATCTCTTCCCATATTTTCTTTTCTCCTTTTAATTTACATACACTGCATCTCCACTTTTGTAAACCAAAGGAACAACACTCCCATCTTAATCTCTCTTCAAGAATCTCTCATTCTTGCATCCATGGCTGGAGAGAAGGTAAGGGTTTCAATTTTCATCTTTCTATATGTTCATTTCTGATATAGTTGTGAGTGGAGGAGTAATGAGTAAGGAGAGAAGGGATGAAGAGGTTCATCTTCACTAGATCGCGCACCGAGCACGGTGTATGGCGCAGATCGCACGGTCTGGAACTGGGATACCCCAGTATTTTCTAGCCGGTGCACGCCGCACGACCCCTGGCGTACGATGCGCAAGTTGGGTTCCAGCGTTGTGCAGCCGGCGCACCTCGCGCAGCGCCTGGAGCACGCCGCGCGGTCTGGGAATCTACGCGATGCAGCCGGCCCACCATGCGCCGCTCCTGGCGCACCCCGCGCTCGCTGGGATCTTCCTGATCTGCAGCCGGCGCACCACGTGCCGACCTCGGCGCACTCCGCCCTTGCTGGTCTTCGACTCGCGCCTTACGCGCGCGCCCTTGGCGCCCGACGTGCCCGTTGAGTTGCATTGTCCTGTGTTTCATCAATATTATCGATGGTCATGCACTTGTTATCCTCATTTTGATCTGATATTGTTAAGTTCATTACATGTTGACTTATTTGAATTGATTTGGATGAGCTATGCTCTATTTCTATGATTATTGATTAAATGCATTGAAATAGTCTTACATGATTCCAACTGGACCTTGCTTTGAACTTAAATCTGAGAATTGTGCTTAGTGGAGTATTGCCATTATGAATTGTACTAAATTTTGTTTTGCAATATATTGGTTGTACTTTTCTGAGTTTCAGGGAAAGAAGGTTAGCAGAAAGAACACTCAGGGTGGTCAAAGGAAGACCACAGCTGCATCTGGCAGCAAGAGGCCTAGGCAAGTTGATTTTGATGAGAGTAGGTTTCTCTCAGTGGAATGCCAGCAAAGATATGAAAGCTGGTACGGGCCAAAGAAAATTATTCTAGAAAGAAAAATTGATCTGGAAAGCCTCCCTGAAGATTCTCCTATTCGAGAAGTGATAAGAATGAGGAAGTGGGAGAAATTGGTTACTTTTGCTGAGCCTAGTCCAAGCACCATTCTGAAGGAATTCCTGGCTAATGTTAATCGGGAAGATGTGGAGAAAAATAGGAAAAGTTGGGTGAGGGGCAAGGTTGTTTCTTTTGAGCCCGAAGCCATCGAAGAGTTTCTGGAGACTTCTTTTGACCCTACTACTGAATGTAGGTTCATTGATCTCTTCAATAGGATGCAGCCCACTGCTATAAAGAATGTCTATCTGGAGGACATGCCTGAGTTGGCCGATACTATCAGGCGTGGGATCACTTGTCAGTATACCACTTGGAAGCCAAAAGCTGGCTTTGCTCATGTTCCTGAGAAAATGAAAAGAAATGAGCTGACGGGTGAAGCAGCTTTTTGGCACAATTTCAATAATGCCACAGTTATCCCTTCCACAAATGTAACTGATGTAAATGTGGAGCGAGCCATATTGCTTTATATGCTGTTGAGGGAGGGCAACCTTGATATTGGTAGCGTTCTATCTGATAGGATCATCAAGGTCATTCAGGATGGTAATGGCAAAAATAGGATTGCACACTCCTATCTGATTATGCATCTGTGTATTCAGGCTGGCGTTGCCATTCTACCCAAGGAGCCTAGAGATGTACCATTGGACAGGACCATGACACATAAGACCTACACAGACCTGGTCCAAGATGCTAGGAAGGAGAAGATTGTCTGAGCTTCTGAGTTGACTCCAGAAGTATTAGCTGCTAGGAGCCCTCGCTAAGCACCAGGTGCTTCATCTGAGGAGCCACGGCCTGAGACACCTATCCATGCTCAGGCATCCTCTTCCTCCACCTTCAGAGCCCCACGGCATGACCTCGTCTATGAGGATTCTCCTAGCTATTTACAGATGCAGTCTCAGCTGGACCGTTTGGTCATTCAGAGCGACATACGGACTATACAGGGAGCTTATCATACTCGTATGTTTGAGGACATCTGCCAGCATTTGTCCATTGACTACACTGCTTATCAGCCACAGTATCCACCGGTTCCACCATCATATCAGCCACCAGCACCATACGTTCCATCACCTCCACCACCAGCAGAGCATCACGACAGTATGAACGAGGACTGACTATGGAGGACATCATCTGCATTACTATTTTGTTGTTTTTTATTTTTTTATTTTCGTTGTTTTTGTTTGACCATCTAGGTTTATGTTAGGGTCATTTGAACCTCTTTGGTATTTTGGGTTGTAATTCTCCAGTACATTGGTCATGTTATTTTCTGCCTGATATTTCACATGTGTGTTGTTTATACTTGCGCAGCAGTATTTTCTCTGACTAGTTTAGTTATTGCCGAGGACAACAATATTCTAAATCTGGAAATTGGATCGCGTACGCGTTATTTGAGGTATCACACACAGAGGAACAACATAAAAGGTTCAGCGGATTCATAGCCATTTCAGGGGAGTTATTTTAACCTTTCTAGTTTATTTTCATTTTAGTAGAAAATTTTTGTTTTTAGTTTCATTTTCTGTTATGTGAAAGCACATTTCAGTTTTGGAAGTGCTACTCAGTCAATTCCTTGGTTGAAAATGCGGAAGCGTTGCATGATATACAGTATTGTCACGACATTGCATAGAGCATGAATAGAGATTATGATTGCTCGTTTGTTTGATTTCTATGTTAATAATGGATAATGATGCTTGGAATGAAATTAGGAAGAGTCTAGTTTGATACCACAACCTGTGAGGTTTGTGCCTATACAGTTAAATTTTTTTTGAGAGTCCTCACTGCAGTAGTACTCTAGAACTTGATCTAATTCTCTCCAATGCATGTGTTTATTGAAGTGATAGAGGCATTTTATTCTATTAGCTTATGCCAAAATAGCCACTTGAGAAATCATCTATTGCTAGCCATGTTGAGCCTGAGACCATTTTTGTTCAATTACCTTATTAAACTGTTTAGACCACTTCCATCAGAACTTACCTTGATTGAGATTGAAATGTTAATAATCAAAAGTTAGAAGCGATTGAGGTAAGCTCCACTAGAAGTTAAGTACTTGAAAAGGAAAAGAAAAGAATAGTTCTCACGTGAATTTAAAGAGGAAAGAAAAATAAATTGCAAAAATTGAAAAGCAATGATGAAGAAAAAAAAAGGTGAGAAAAAGGATGAATCATGAATTCAAATAAATAGTGGAGCTGAAACTTGAATTGAGAGATGATTGAGTCTTAATGAAAATGGTGTTTCAATCTTAATAATTATTCAGCTACTTTCCAAAAGATCCTAACCTTAAGCCAAGCCAAGTTATAACTTAAGAAGCCCTTTTGATTAATCAGGCATGTGTTGATGTTCCTCATCTTTAGGAACTTGAGAAAAAGATCAAGCTTATGGTAGTACAACAGCTGTGATGGAATGAGTGATGATGAATAACCCCAAACACTGAGTGATGAGTGAATATCATATCTTCTGAGGGGTAATCAAGTTAGACTCTGATATTTGAATGTAGTTGATAATCATCATCTTAAGATTGACTTGGAAATCATTCATGCTTAGTATAGTGATCTTTATGATTGTCTGTGCAATGTTGTGCTTGATTAATTTAACCTTGCTTCCCATGCTTTAATTCTGTTTATTGCTGATGATAGCAACATCTAAATTTGGGAATTGTTTGATGTGCGTCTAGCATATGATGCTTTCTAACTTAAAAGAAAGAAGGAATTAATCATAAATGTGTGAAAATAAGTCATAAATGCAAGAAATATTGATTATTCATTCTCAATCATTCTCTCACTCAAGTTATGTGTTTTAATAACAGGAAACGCCACAAAAGGGAGCCAAAACAGAGAAGTCAAATTTTCCAGTCGGCGCACGATGCGCGAAACTTGGCGCACGGTGCGCCATTTTATGAGTTTCGCCCCTGTATCCCGGCGCACGGTGCGCGGGAGGCGGCGCACGGTGCGCGGTACCTGGCACACGGTGCGCGATACCTGGCGCACAGTTCACCATTTCATAGTTTCCCTTCTGTTTTCCCAAGCACGGTGCGTCAGACCTGACGCAAAGTGCGTGGGCGATATTTTTTTACTCCAATCTGATGCGAATTACTCAAAAAAAGAGGCCCAATTGGAGAGCAATTGAAATTAGGTTTTCCTAAAACCTAATAAAAGGATCAGAAACAGAGGAAGGAAGAACTTTTTGACAACAAGGAAGAGAAAAACTACAAAGAGAGGGAGAATTCTTGAGAGCTTCTTGGAGTTTCAGAGAATCAAACGATCAAGACGGAAGATCTTCATCTTCTTTCTCTTCTTTAGGTTCTAAAACTTATTTTCTTTTATGTTTATTTTGTCAGACATGAATATGGCTGGCTAGTTTTACTATTGTGGTAAGGGTCACAACCCTTGATGTGAACCCCTTGTAGTTTGGTTAAATTTATATTCATCTATGTTAATTGAGTTTATTTTACCTTGTTCTTCATCTTATAATTCTTCTAGAACTGATCACTCTTTTAGGATTGCGAGGGTTAGGGTTTTCAATAGGAATATTAGAATTTTAATTCCTGACAAGAGGTAAGATAATTGTTCATGTATGCACTAGGGATAGGCTACATGAACCGCAAACGTGAAAGATTCACTGATTCGAAGGCTCAACTTAAAAGGGGATTTCTAAGGGATTAGGATTCTAATAGGGTTGATAAGGTTACGATCATTAAGGAATTAAGGCTTAACCAATTAAATAAAAGATAGTGAATCGTTTGATCAATTGCATAATTGAATGTAAACGTTAATTCAAGTTATAAGGTGGGGATCATAAAGGTGTTGGCGTCTCTTTACCGCAATATTTTCTCAAATATTCTCTTAAATTTTAATCTTTTGATCTTGAGTTTCTAAAGAACTTTTGAATTATTTACATTTTCTTGAATTGTTCTCGCATTTCATAAATCATAATTGTTCTTAAACTATTTTTATTGATCCAACAAGAGAGGAATAGTTATAATAAATTCGGTGCTTCAATCCTCGTGGAGACGATACTCTACTTACTCTTTTATTACTTAGTACGATAGGTACACTTGCCGATTATTCGCAACACTGATTTTTGGATAGTTATGAGGTTTAAGCTTTGAAATGGGGGCTTAAGCCTCCTCTTCAACAACTTGATAATCTTGATTTTCTTTAGATAGATTTTCAAAATCTTCTAGGTTTGATCTTCATCTATCCAATCTTGATTTCTGTTTCCATTTATCTTCAAATCCCTTCAAAATAGCAAATATATAATATTTAATCCATAGTTCATAAAGTTCATGATTTTATCTCCGTAAACCCTAGATTTCACTCATTTGACTTGATAATTCATGTAATTTTAGTCTATAAAACAAGATAAACGAAAGGTTTATCAAACTACAAAGAACGCTAAAAAGTTGTAATAACAAGAATATTATCTGGTGAGAAAAAACTACAAATAACGTGTGAAAATGTTAATTATAACAGCAAAAGGATTTCGGGTGAGAACAAATAGGCATTTGCAAACAACTTAGTACTTATTGCATAAGATGGATCTCTTATATTACTCTCTTTTGGAAAAATGTGCTTTTTTTTTTTTTCTAAAAGTTGGTAGGATCCACTTTATTTGTCTCTTTACATGAAAAAACTCTTCTCATACTACATGAGAGAAGTAATTCCCTATTATCTATATTGAAATGTGTACTTGTCTCGTGAATACTCATAATTGGGGTAGCCCACTTTAGGGGACATGTTCATCAATATGGCATTTCTGTCCTACCCCTTTTGGGTCAAAATTCCATTCGGCCCCCCCAGTCCCACAGGCAGCAAAAGGCACGGAATTGTACCCTATATTATTCTCGCGTTATAGATTCCTATACTCATAAATAAATTTTTTTATCATATTAAAAATAATTATGTGATCATATTATTTGATTATAATTATTTATTTAAAAATTATATATTTTTGTCTTTTTTATTTCGTTATTAATAAATAATTATGATCAAATAACATGTTCACTTGTTGATGTGAAAAAAATGCATTCCCCACATAGACTTAGTTCCTGCTTATACATTGTGTACTAATTCGTGCTATAGATGCTTGTACGTACACCGAGTTAATTAACAAATAATACATTATTTAACACAAAAATTTATGCAAGTTTAATATTAATTAGCTTATTACACATTCCAGAATTTCGCCTGGTAGACACAATTTGCTGAGGTTCAAGTCTTCATGAAACGAAAGCATTAAAATGTGGGTGAATACATGAATTTAAGAGTTTTGCTTTTTCTGTCTGAAAAGCAGCTTTGAAATGTGGCCACTGCCTCACCCCATGACCTTAGACCATGCCCACCTAACTATAATTAATTGCCTATTTAATTTTGCACCAACAAATTAAGGTAGGAATTAATTATTATCATATATTATTACAAAAAAATATTTCTATACCAGATAAATTATCTGTATTTATTTTTAAAATGATATTGTTTTGGAATTGAAATATTAAAATATTATAATTATAAAGACTATAATAATTTAAAAATAAATTAAAATTATAAAAATATCATAATTTTCGTTCCAAAACAACGTTATATTGAACTTACGACAAATAACTTATCTGGCTGGCTTTCCAAAAAAGCGAACTCATTATATTAATAACAAATTTGATTTTTTTATTTGTAAATACTATCTGACAACAAAAGTGGCAAAGAGAAATATAATCAATAGATAAAGGGAGAGAGAAGAATATATTTTCTGCAACAACCAGTATCATTTCCTTTTCTCTTAGATTCCTATCTTCCCTGTAAAATATTCTTGACCTTTCTTTCCAATTAAATCATAATAGAAACATCAGAAACAAGATATGAGCAGAGATATTAAAACTAGAAAAAAAACAAAACCCAAATGTTAGAATTCCTCCTGATTAACAAAATCTCTCATTGTCTCAGAACTTCCCTATGTACAAAATCAAAAGAATTTCCAAGCATCAAGCCCCACACCACCTTGCAGCAGCACTCATTACTCATCTTGAAGTACCTTTAACATAATTTAATTTAATTTAATTCAAGATGCTGTGGACTGGTGGGGTGGGTATGTGGTTGGGTGTGAGAAAATGGATAAAACCTGGGTTTGCCAACAGGGAATCCAATGGTTTTGGAGGTTGATTCATTAGTGGTTTTGGCAGTGCAATTAGTGGCAACACGCTCACATGATGGGCACATGGTCAAGGTGGTTGGTGGTAACTGCATATAGAATGGGTTTGAAGTCTTCAAAGCCCTCAATTCTTGAATCTCCTTGTGAATCCTTCTATTCTCTTCTCTAAGTGTGTCACAACACCTCTTCAAGTACTCGCAATCCACCTCTGTCTGCTTCAACTTGGTCCTGCATTCACCCAAACCACATCCCAATTACTATGGTATATATGACCATAGTTTATATATATATATATATATATATATATATATATATATATATATATAAATAAAGGTAGGATCTTGTCAAATTTAAAATTTGACACTTCATCTGAGAGTCATTATATCAAAAAAGATCAATGGTGTCACATGGTTACAAATCATAGTCATTGATCTTTTTTGATCTAGTGGCTTTCACATGAGGTGTCAAATTTCAAATTTGACACTGATGTCAAAGGATTCTACCTCATATATACGAGGTAGAATCCTTTGACAACAGTGTCAAATTTAAAATTTGACACCTCATCTGAAAGCCACTAGATCAAAAAAAATCAATAACTCTGATTTAATATATATATATATATATATATATATATATATATATATAAGTGGGCGAGCCTGAAATTGCAGTAAAGTTATTCATTTGTCACTAATTATTGGTTTGAATCGTGAAAACAGCCTACAGGATTTAATTCGGAAAATCCTGACTAAAGCTAATTTTCGAATTCAAACCAGTGAACATTTAGTCATAAATGACAACTTTATCACAATTTCAGGAGGCCAACTTAAACATTTATACACGTGACATGTTATATTTATAAACTCTATAAATTATATTATGTATTTTTTGGAATATATTCTTAACCGAGTTTATTTTCCAAAATACATAATGTAATTTGTAAATAAAAAATGTATAAATATAATTTCATATATATATATATATATATATATATATATATATATATATGAGGTAGGATATTGTAACAACTAACTAGTGTGACTATCAATGTTACTGTCAATTAATTTTACCGTTAGGTCGCTTATGTAGATACAACGGTTATATTTATTTTTATTTTTGTATGGTTATAATTTTTCATATTTAATGTAAAAGCATTAAATATGGGAAATCATAATCATACAAACGTGAAAATAAATATAAAGTATTAAATATGGGGAATCATAACCGTACAAAGATAAAAATAAATATAACCGTTGGATCAACATAACGATCTAACAGTTAAATTGATTGGTAGTAACATTGGTAATAACACTAATTAGTTGTTAGAATATTCTTTTATATATATATATATATATAGTTTTATGAAACTTGCTTCGAAGAACATCTGCATTGGCAAAAGCAGTGTGAACTACCTTGCTCTTCTGTTTTGAAACCATACTTCTACTTGGCGAGGGCGAAGATGGAGTTGTTTCGCAAGAGCAAGCTTTTGTTTCTACACCATAAAAGTTTTGTGTAACACTGTCACTAAAAAGATGAAATGAAACAAAGAAAGTAACGGTGGGACAAACATGAAAGCCAAGTCTATTAAAAGCATATCTATCTATCAATATACATATATATAACACTGACTGGGTTAAGAGTGTTGTGTTCTTTGAAGTTCTCTTCAAGGAAAGCAGATTGTTCCTTAGAGAGCCTAAGCTTTTTTCTGGTGCTGCCACCGTTCTCATCTTCATCACTTGCTTTGGAACTTCCCCTTTGATCATAACCTTCACCACTCATACTCCTTCCTCTGCTGAATATGCAGAGATCCATCTGAATTGATGATGCTGCACTGTTGGGGGATGATGACAACACCACCTCTTCCTCCGCCTCATCGTCCACTTCCACCGCCGCCACAGTCGGCACCCGGTTAATATCTAAGCCCCTTGCTGCACCATGTCAAGAACTCCCTTGAGCTCAAAAGGATTAAGTATAGATACAAAAGAGGTGGGAAATAGATCCTCTCATGTCAGGTTAGAAAAAATCATCCTCTCGTGTGACATAATATTTTATGTTACACGAGAGCATATATATGAGAGGATCTACTCCCGATAAATTGAACTTTACCGTTTGAGATGGAAAGGTGTGGAGGATGGTTGATAGGAGCAACAGCCGGTGTGTGAGGAAGAAGATCAAGCGGTAGAACTGCGTTGTTATTGGCTTTGAGAGAAGGAGTAAGGTATTCATTTGTGGCTTCATGGCCTTCTTGATCAGTGCTGTGACTATTGTGTTTGTTATTTTGCTTTGCAGTTGTTTCATCTTGTTCTTGATGTTGATGATCTCTTTGTTTAGTAATAACTTGACCAATTGATAAGGTGGTGTTGAAGCCTAGCCCCAATTCGTTTGAAGCTTTACAAGGCCTTTCTATGAACACGAAAGGCCTTGAAGTGTCTCCTAAGCTCAAGCCTAGCTCCATGATTTCTGATTTCTCCTTCTCTTCCAATGCATAGGCAAGGAAGATAGAAGAAGAGAAAAGGCAGGTAGAAAAATAGAAGTAGGGAAAGGTGTTTGGACTGAGAATTGGAGGAGGACCTTCAAAGAAAAATCTTTATAATTATGGTTAAGAGAGTTTAACGCTAAGACCCAGATGGTCCTTTTGATTAACTTAATTCATTTTCTTTTTCAAGAAGTATTACTGTTTATGGGCAACCCTTTTTCTACTTTTGAATTTTAATATAAATTACACTTTTATTTTGTTAGAGATATTTAAATTAGGCTGTTGTTTTTTTATTTTAAAATTTTTCCCTTCTTTCTTCTCTTTGAGATGAAATTATGTTAAAAGTTTAATTTATTTTAATGTGAATAAACTTTTTTATGACATTGATCAGTAATTATCGACAAATTTTTTAAGGAGATTTTTTTCCCCACGTAACTCTCAACATCATTGAAGTCTAGTTTTGAATTAATAATTTCAAAATTTAAAAAATAAAATGGAATTTTGATAAGTTCTACTTTTGACTTTGAGGATTTTATTTTAAATTTTAAATACAATTTTTAAAGTCTCAAAATCAATCATAGTAGTATACACTATAATTGCTAATGATGTTAATAGTCACGAGGAAAGTAAAACTATCATTAGAAGACTTATTTATATACTTGTTGACCGCCATCAAGAAGTTTCTTTATATTAAAATGAATTACATTATAATATGTTTACATGTGTAAAAAGAAGTGAGTGTAATTTTTTAAAATAAAAAATATTATTTGAATATGTATTGAAAGGAAATAATGAAATTAAGGTGTTGGTTTAGTAACTATATCCGAGGATTTGACTTGTCCAGAGGAATGTTAAATTTGATTTCTAAGAATTATTACTTCTTAGAAATGATGAAAAGACTCAAACCTAAAATTGAATTAGTTAAATCTGTTAAGACTGAACAATTAATATAAAAAGGAAATAATGTAATTTAGATTTTAATATGAAGATAATCAAAATTCAAAAAATATTGTTTAGGAAAAGGGTGTTTGACCGACAAAGTTTACCAAGGTTGACAAACATACACGTGAAAGGTTATTTTGATGGTAGTTAGGTACTCATAGTCATACTTGATAGTGGTAGATACTAGATAATATTAGATATTATATAATATAGTAGGAGCAGTAGTAGATAGGATCGACAACATTCTTCCTCGAAAGAATTGTGCTTGGCGCGTGACCATCAAGGTTAGGTCTGAGCACAGATATTGGCAATAACTTGGGCCCTATTAGGGTTAAGATTGGGACTCATTATGTCTCAAAAGTTGTGTTGTGTCATGTGTGTCTGGGCATGCATCATCTACTATGACTTTAGAGTGATTCCCTTCATTAAGGCTACCCACCACCTTCGTTTATTAATTGCATTGCTTTATATTTGTTTCAGGTGACAGAATTAATTAAAGTGGGTATATAAAAAATCTACTCAAGCTTAATTAATTGTAATTAAATGATAACATTATATAAATATGATATAATTTATAAGTAATTAGATGGTAGGTAGCATTATTCATATATGCAAAGGGTTGAATGGTAGTGAAAAGCTAACGATATTTTTGGAAACAGAACCCATGTGGGTTTGGAGAAATATTCCAACAAAATGAGAGAGAAAATGACATGGTAACAACATAGTTTGATGGTGATATGATTGGCTTTTTTGACAACGCAGGAATGTTATAGCTATCATTGAGAGATGGATTATGATCAATATATATATAATGCATTTGTATTGTACGATGGATATTCTAATTACTAAAATTTTCTACTACCAACTTACTACCTATCTAATCATCATTAGATTAACATTTTCTATCTCTTCAAAAACTTTTTAACATTCTCTCTCTTTGATCCAATGGTGATGTTGATGGGTAATAAGTTAGTAGCGAGAGATTTTGATAGTTAGAATATCCTCACTCTTTGTATTGATAGTACATTAGGGAAAAAGAAATGAGAGCGAATGATAGGAGAACATATGATAATGGTATGGTCTTTTTCTGTCATCAACAAAAATAAGTATATTTGTTGGAAAGTACAAATGATAGGTCACAAATAAAAAAACATAGAAAACAAGAATTTAATTTTAATGTATTGTCATTAGATAAGATTTTATACTGTCATATAATGATATGGTCTCACATTTGTTAATGAGTTTGACATTTCATGTAAATTTTAATACTTTCAAATTCATTAAATAATATGGACGATATACTATTAGATGATATTATAAAATGTTTTTACATTAATAGTGTGTCAAAACTAAATTTATAAAATAATGTATAAAAAAGTTTACAACTTTTAAATGTGATGTTTTTACCTGTCATATAAAGATCTCTTCTTTTAGGATGATGAGTTAATAATATCATATTTTTGGTTTCAATAACCATTTTTCTTTTATTTGAACTCCAGAGGTGAAGCTATTAATTAGAATTCGATTGTTGGTAAGCAGCTTGAGTATTTTTTATGAAATTTTAGATTCAAACTCCACTACTATTATTCCACCAAAACCCATTAATACTGTTGTACAAAAAATATAACAAGGTGAGGGCGAAAAAAATTATCCTTTGACCCAAATGAAGGATATGAGTTTATTGGTATGTACATAAATTTACTCGCTCTATATATATATATATATATATATATATATATATATATATATATATATATATTATTACAGTGAGATAGTACCTAAGTCAATTATATAAATATATAAAACCAGAGCATCTTGAATATTAGTTTTCTTTTATATATAAATATATTGCTAGGGAAAAGTCTATTGTTTAATCCCAAAAAAGTCCTTTAATATGAGTGTTGATTCATGAAACATATTCGGGATGTAAAAATTCCAAGCATGCGTCCACTATTGATTGGAACAATGGCAAACAATTGAAATGATGTTATTTTTCATAAGACGTAATAGTATTTATTGGTCACTTGATGTTGCCACATTTAAAAAGAAAACATGATGAGTTGCGTGTAAAACTGCTTACAACTCCCGAGTGGACGAGAAATAGTTGAACAAATGAAAATCACTCATATATTGAACTACAAGTACCTCAGATTTCAATTCTTTGCAGAAACAAGTTCATTATATTGAATTATTGATATAACATTTTGATCCTCCGGTTGGAAATCAACAATCACACAAAATTGAGAAAACAGAAAAAAAAAAAGATAAGAGTAGAGAGATTGACACGATGATTTATCCTGGTTCACCCAATTAAGGCTACGTTCAGCTTGTCTGTACTATATTCTCATCACCGCCACTCGTTACAAGTCACTCGGTTTACAAGAAAAATATAAATAGGATTAGAAAACCCTAACAACAGCTATTCATGGGCCCAAGCCTAAACTGCTAAGAAAATTACAATAAAACAGAGGCCCACAATTACAATAAAACAGTGAGATAGTACCCAAACTGTTAAGAAAACCCTACGTCCAGCTTGCCTTTCTGCTGACCCCGATAATTAGGGCCTTCATCAGCATGCGAAGTATGAGCCATACCCAACATTCTCCCACTTGGTGAATGCTTCGCATGTTTCTTCAATCCCAATGCAGCTGTACACCATTCAAACTTCTCTGAAGTCACTGCCTTGGTCAGAAAATCAGCATTGTTGACCTTTGTGTCAACCTTCTCCAGCAATACAACCTTGTCTTCAATCTTCTCTCTGATGAAGTGGTACTGTATGCCGATATGCTTGGTCCTCGCATGAAAACCTGGGTTCTTAGCCAAGAAAAGGCGCTCTGACTGTCACACCCAACGATCATCTCTCCTTGTGCAAAGCCAAGCTCTTTGCACAACCTCCGTAACCAAATAGCTTCCTTAACAGCATGTGTCAAAGCCATGTACTCAGCCTCTGTAGTAGATAAAGCAACAGTGCTCTGCCTCTTACTCATCCAACTGATAGCTCCGCCGAATGATGAAACAACATATCCACTTGTAGACCTTCTACTATCAATGTCACCTCCTCAATCAGCATCCACAAAGCATCTCAGTTCTAACAATGTATGTCCCCTTGAACCCTTCACGCCTTCATAGCATAATCCAAGGTCAGACGTACCACGAAGATAGCGGAACACACGCTTCATAGCCGTCCAATGCTCCTTTCCTGGCTTGGACATATATCTGCTCAATACTCCCACTGCTTGAGCAATATCAGGTCGAGTACAAATCATGGCATACATCAGACTCCCAACTGCACTAGCATAAGGAACTGACGCCATCTCCTATTTTTCTTCTTCAGTCTTGGGACACTGGTTAGCCGATAACTTAGAACCAGTAGACATGGGAGTCAACACAGGCTTGCAGTCAGTCATCTTGAATTTCTTCAGGACATCTTCTATATACTTCCGCTGACTTAACCATAATCTTCCTTTGTCACGATCCCTCTTAACCTGCATACCCAAGATCACATTTGCAGCGCCTAGATCTTTCATTTCAAACTGCTTTGCTAGTAGTCCTTTAACAGCGCTGATCATCTTCGAACTGTTTCCAACGAGTAACATGTTGTCAACATACAAAGTTAGAATAACAAAGTCACCTTCTATCCTTTTCACATAAACACAATGATCAACATCACAGCGGTCAAAGCCAATCTTCACCACATAAGTGTCAAACTTCAGGCCATACAGAGATTTATTCAGCTTGCAAACTAGCTCCTCTTTGCCTTTTGCAATGAACCCCTCTGGTTGCTTCATGAAAATAACCTCCTCCAAATCACCATGAAAGAAAGTCGACTTCACATCCAGCTGCTCCACCTCTAGGTCATATGTAGCTGCTATAGACAAAACCAGTCCTAAGGAATTTAACTTTGCAACAGGTGAAAATACCTCACCATAATCAACCCCTTCTGTCTCTGAATATCCCTTTGCAACCAATCGAGCCTTGTAACGCTCAATCTCCCCATTGGCATCAACTTTCTTCTTGAACACCCACTTGCAACCAATTGTTTTTCGGTCTGCAGGTAGATTCACCAAACTCCAAGTTTGATTTTTCATCAGAGATTTCGTTTCTTCTTTCGTAGCTTCCTCCCACTGTTTGGCATCCTCCGAGCTCCTATCTTGCCTTACGGTGCTCCGATCATCACTTGTAATACTAAATGCACAAACATCATCACTAGCATACAAGATATAATTTTCAGGTGTATACCTCTCAGATGGTCTTCTTTCCCTCGTGGATCTCCTCAGCACTGGTGCTTCAACCTCAGCCTCGGTTTCAGAAAATTCACCCTCTACCTCGTTATATTCAGCAGCTTCAGAATTCAAATTTTCCAATTCAACCTGTGAGTTTTCTGTATCCTCTTTCAAACCCACATCCAACTCCACTGTCTGTGACTTTTCAGGAGCTTCAGAAAAAATTTGATTCAACTTACATTCCCTGAATACAACGTCTCTGTTGTATGTTACACTTCTAGTATCCGGACTCCACAACTTATAACCTTTGACGCCATCCTTGTAACCAATAAAGATACACTTTTTAGATTTACTGTCAAGCTTGCTTCTTTTCTCCTTGGGTACGTGCGTATATGCTTCACAGCTAAACACTCTGACATGAGATACATCTGGCTTTATTTCAAACAGTGCTTCATACGGAGTCTTCTCCTTCAAGGCCGATGTAGGCGATCTGTTCTTCAGATAACAAGCAGTAGTCACTGCCTCCGCCCAAAACTCAGCTGCCATGCCTGCACCGCTCAGCATACTCCGTGCTTTCTCATGAGAGATCGATTCAACCTCTCTGCCACCCCATTCTGTTGAGGTGAGTAGGGCGTAGTCTTCTGTCTTACAATCCCGTTGCTTGCACAAAACTGGTCAAATTTTGTTGAACAGAATTCCCCTCCATTGTCAGTTCTCAGCACCTTGATTTTTCGATCAAACTTATTTTCCACCAAAGCCTTGAACTCGCGGAATTTATCGAACACTTCATCCTTGCTGCGCAAGAAATATATCCATATATATCTTGAAAAATCATATGTAAAAGAAACATAATACCTTGATTTTCCATGTGATGCTACAGGTGTGGGGCCAAACACGTCGATGTGTATCAGGTCCAGAATCCCCTCAGCTCTTCCTCCTATGGAATCAAAAGATACCCGATTTTGCTTCCCTTGCAGGCAATGCCCGCAAAATCCAAACCCCGTAGACTAGCTCGGAATTCCATCCACCAGCTTCTTTGATGTTAGAGTCTCCAGACCTTTTCCTCCAATATGCCCCAGCCTCCTATGCCATAACATAGCAGTGTCCTCCTCCGCCAGTTCTGAAACATAGCTTTCACCACTGAATACTGTTTTACCCAGCAGTTTCCACAATTTACCTTGACGCTCTTATCTTGCAATAACCGAAGCTCCTCGAGTCTGCTTGCAAGAATACTTGTCACTGCTAAAATTAATACCAGCATCTGTCATACTACCAACGGAGATCAGATTTCTGGTAAGCCCCGGAATATGCATCACACCCGGCAGATTCTTGACTGTCCCGTCACTCATCTTCACCTTCCCACGCCCCAATATTGCATGAGTCATGTCATCTCTCATTCTAACTGTACCGCCAGAATATGATTCATAGGTGCAGAACCATTCCCTATGAGGTTTCATATGAAAAGATGCTCCAGTGTCAATAATGCAGTCATTACAGTCACTATGACTGTCAAACGCCATGTATAGATCCCCTGTACTATCATCATCATCCTTCTTTGTACCTGAAGCAGAAGGTTGTGAATCATCCCGCTTCTCAGGACCTACGCTTTTACTTCTGCAATTCCTTCTCAGATGTCCAACCTGTTTGCACCTCCAGCACCTTATTTCAGATTTATCAGATTTATCACGGGACTTTGACCGTCCCTTCGATCTTCCTCTGTGACTGGACTTTGATCTGTCACCACTTCTCCCTCTAGCAAATAGAGCCTCATTGCTAGTACCTTCAAACCTACCCTTCTCATCTCCTCAGACAATAAGGCAGCAACAACCGTCTTAAACGACAGTTTATTAACACCAGTACCAATTGACACAATGATGTGCTCCCAAGAGTTGGGCAGTGAACACAACAAGGTGCAAGCTTTGTCTTCCTCATCCAGGTTAATGTCTATAGACGAAATGTTGCACAAATAGTATTAAATTCATTTAAATGAGCAGAGAAAGAATCACCTTCGCTCATCCGCAGATTGTACAACCTCCTTCGCAGGAACAGCTTGTTCACGAGTGACTTGCTTTGATAGAGACCTCCCAGCTTCGTCCAGAGATCCTTCGTGGTCTTCTCAGAAGTTACGTTCACCAGAACGTTCTCTGCCAAGCATAACCAGATCAGACTTCGCGCCTTTCGATCATCTCTAGTCTACGCCTTCAACTCCTTCGACTCGCCTTCACCTGACGTTTCATCACCGATAGGTTTCGTTGGTACCGATTATAGCACCTCACAATTTTAAATTAAGTATTTAAGCCATTAAGTGTGTAATCAAGTGATGGATTAGTGAAAATCCTAAAGATTAGGCCAAAATACAAAGAAAGGGCAAAACGATAATTATCCAACACGCAACCCTAGGCAGATAAAGATTGAGTAGAAGGTCTCATATGGTAAAAATAACCCTGGAAATGGGTTCAGAACGAAAAATTGAGTGGATAGGCAAGTTTCAGAAAAATCAGTGAATAGTGTTTTTCGCGGGTAAAAATATCGCGTTACGATTGCACCGTAAAACGTGCCAGTTGAATTTTGAGCTCTATGTTTCAAATATGAGTTACAAATGGTCTAATGAGTTAGGAAATATGATTGTTGATGAAATTTGATGAAAGTAAGTCATTTTGGGGAAACGTGCCAACGGCGTGCGCGATAGCTTAAAACAGTGTTTTCTCCGAACGAATGGAGGACTCTGGATTCATCTGAACAAGTATAATTAAAGGAGAATAGTTAATGTTAAAAATTAGAGTTTCTAAATAGGCTTTGAATTTACGGACGTTTAGTGAGAGTTTTGACGCGTTTTGAATCGCGTGAGGTGGCGTGGGACCCACCCCATTAAAAATCACTTAAGTCCACCTCATCCTATCACTATTGATCATCTTCCCACTCTCCTCTCTCTCCCAAACCCGAGCCATCAGCCTTCCCCACCCCTCTCCATGCAAAAATTTTCTTCTCCCCTTTAATCACTCAAATCCTAACCAAATCCAACAAAGTTTAACTTGAAATTTGTTGGAAAGTGTCTTCCAAAGCCATTGGTGGCCTTGTTGAGCCGTGAAAGTGAGAGGATTTTGAGATCTTCCCCCTCAAAGGCCGTGGCTCACATTGAAGTTTGGGTGTTCATGGAGTTTTCAAATGCTCCAATGGTGGAGCATACTTAGAAGGAGTCATTTGCCTTGCATTTGGGTGAGTTATTTCAACATTTCAATGGTTGATTTGTGATTTATGTTTATGAACCCTAAAAGAGGGATTTTATTATGTGTTATGTTAGAGAGCTCAAATGGAAAATGTCTATTAGATGATAATGCCTTAGAATGATGTATTAACGCTAGAAACACAATGAAAATTTTAGGTGAAATATGATGATTTTTAACTTAGAATAATTTGATGGTCATGACATGGAATTTTGGAAAAATGTCTTGTGATGTTGATAATGAGTTGTTGTATGATAGAATGATGATATAATGTGATTGGTTGAGTTGAGGAATGGTTGAAAATGGAAAGAAATCCTTTGGGATTCCATAGGGTAAGATTCGAACCTTTGAGGGAAAATTGAGGAATTGATGTCAAAAAATGATTTGGATGATGATTTGTGTAGTTATATGGTGCTTAGATGGGTTGTGTTGTGGTTGGAAAGTGTTTGAATCAATGGGAAAAATTAATTGTGTTAAGAGACCTAAATGAGCCCAAAGTGAAATATTTCGCAAAACGATGTGTAAATGTCGTAAAACGAAAAAACGACGATTGAACTAGCCTCTAAGCAACCTAAGGGAGTGTTATAAAATGAGAAAGAAAATTTAGAAAAATAAATCCCCAATTAACACCTATATGGCCAAACCTCAAAGGGGAAAAAGGGAAAAAGGGAGTTTTGGCAGTTTTCGCGTTTTGATGTAATTCGACGCGAAAATGACGAACCGGCACTTGAATTGGCCTATTGACAACCTTATGAGACGTAACAAAATGAGAAAGAAAATTTAGAAAAATAAATCTCAAAATTACACTTCAATGGCCGAACCATCAAGGGAGGATGGGGAAGATTTTGTGATTTTGCGTTTTGATGCTATTTGACGCGTACTGATGGATGTACGTAATTGTATAGGTTGCCGTACGTTGACTTGAATCCCGAAACTTGAATCTGGGAGTTACCCTTGGTCTTGGACCAAGTGGATTGAGGTATGTATTTAGTTCAATGCATGTATAATTGTAAATTAGCATGTATTGTTTGAATTATAAGAGATTGGAAATGTCCTCTGTGTAGGCATTCCGCTGTGTACCAAGTTGAGGGATAAGTTGCTGCGGAGCTAGTGAGAAAATTACTTAAGGTAACCTCTTGGTATTGGGGCTTGTTCCCCTTTTCTGTTCCACCTTGCCAGTTGATGGCAACGGTAGGAAGTGTGTATGAATAGTATAGAACACATTAGCATGCATGCATTATTGCTATGGGTACTGCGGTACCGAGTCTCTGGCCAGTAGACAGTTTTATTAGCCTTCGGGCATTTTTGGACTTCCGCTGGATAGGTCTCCAGGAGGGAGTTCCAGTTGACTGCGTGTCATGGTGTGTGATCCGGGTAGGAGCACACTAGGAATGTCTTTGGCGTTTTGGTTGGTTTGGGCATCATGGTTGTGGTTTCTGTGAACACACCTTGGATGATACCCATAGGCTTATATATGCCCAGGGCGTACGTGGAATTGGGGTTACCATCCCGTATCGTCGTAGTTTGTTTCTTTATATTCCCAATTTCTCTAAATCCCTTGCTATATCCCGTTTTCAAAGTGGTTGTTTTATTCTATTGATATGCATCGAAGTGAACCATTGGGTGGAGTTTTCTCCAGAACCTCTTGGTTACTGAGATATATTCGTATATCTTACCCCGTCTCGGGGCATTTATTTCAGGAGGTAGCAGTGGAGCCGGAGCAGCGGGCAAGAGGCCCGCAGAGTGAGCAGAGGAGGCTTCATATTTTGCTTTTTGATGGCCGTGTAGCCTAGGCTAGACTTAGGGCATGAACATCTCATATGTATGTTGTATGAGCTTCATTAGCATATTTGTTCATGTCATTTTGCCTAAGTCTAGTAGTTATGTATTTGGTTATGTTGTCATTTGAATTTAAGTTGTAATATTGGAAGAATGTAAGTTGAAGTTTAAGTTTCAAGTTGTAAGTTGTAAAGAGATATTGTAATCATAATTATTGCTGTCCTCAGCAATAACTTTAAAGACAGAGAAAGACTTGAGATTCTTTACACATGAAATTTATGAGGTTGGATTGAAATATGACAGATCAACTTTCCAAGATACAATCTAACAACCCAGCAATCTATCTTTTACTATGACTTGCTTAACCTCATTACAATGACTTTCAACAGATCAGTAAGATGAAATGCAGAGACCTTCAACACAAAACACCCCCTCACTTGGAACTTCTAAAAAATTGTGAGAATAAACTCTCTTGCACTCTAGTGTGTAAGGGTGTACTCATCACTCAATCTCCACTGCACTCAAACTACTATAAGCTTGCCCATCTTCTCACTTCCCATAGTTACAGTGATTCATAAGCAGAGCAAAAGAGGCTTTGGTAGTATGACTTGACTAAGAATAGGATTCTGTATAGAAGAAGGAAAAATGGTTTGACATGTAGTTGGCTAAAGGTAGGATTTGATGTTGCAGAAGGTTAGATAAATGGATCAAATTCAGATAAGAGGAGGATCACTAGTGAATTTATCTATGTACTCTTCAATCCTTCTCATTCTCTTCTTCCTTTTCATTTGCTCTTTTCACCACCTTTTCTACAACTTTTCTTTTTCTTGAACTTCCTTCCTCCTTTTCTTCCAACTTTCAACACTTTGTGTTGTTTTGATTTCCCTTTTTCCTCATTTCCTTTTTCTTTTCCTTTTCCAAACCAAGCACTTTGTGCCTTTACTTCCTCATTTCCCTTTTTTTTTATTGCATTCTTCTTTTTCTCCAAATTTCCAACACTTAA
This sequence comes from Gastrolobium bilobum, assembly GCF_033153095.1. Lineage (NCBI taxonomy): Eukaryota > Viridiplantae > Streptophyta > Magnoliopsida > Fabales > Fabaceae > Gastrolobium > Gastrolobium bilobum. Next base: position 58,433 of record NW_026895211.1, on the reverse strand, counting down.
CACTTAATATTTTTGTTCATTGCAGAAACACCTTTCCTACAGAGCCTTCCTCCTTACCCCTTATCTGAACACATAATCTGAAAATTTAGGATCTGGAATAAGTGCAGGGCTCTTAGTTTTATCACAAAAATTTTGGCTTAAGGCTTCCATGCAATAAGAAAATTTGGTTCAAAAGAAAAATGCCTCAATGAGCTCTACTTTACAAACCATGAACTATTTCAAGTTAGAAACAGGGCAAGTTCTAGAGTTACTCATACAGTGAAGTGTTCTCTGAACAAAAAAATTTCTGTATAGGCTCAATGTCTCACAGTTCAGAGTGCATGCTTGAATTCCTCTATATACATCAACCTGATCTCTCTACTCCTCACATAACATGAGTCATGCAAACATATCATTTAGCACATATGCAGGGATTTCAAATTGCATCAACAAATGTTTAATCCATCATGTAAAACTTTGATCATCCTATCCTCATAAAATTCACATCATCTCAACTCTAAATCCAACCTTTGTACATATAAAACACTTCCTAAACTACCTAAAACTATATTCACAAGAATTTTAAAAGAAAGGATTGAGATGTTTCCCTGTTTGTGGCTCATCAACTGTGTGTCATCATCAACTGTGTGATTCCACCATAATCATGTCATTCATTCACACCCCATTCCCAGATTTAAACGTTGCTGTCCCCAGCAACTAATTTAAATCTAAAAAGCAGTTGACAAATTCTGAAACACATTCACATATCAACAAATAGCATCAGTACTATTTAAAAGTGCATCATTCAAACAGAGAATCTCAATGTACTAACAAATATACAAAATGAAAATAATACCACAATCAACTAAAAATATCCAAAATAAAACCATAAAACAGAAAATGTATAAAAACAAAATGAGAAGTCTAATCAGTAGACTCTTCATCATCACTAAACACCAAATATGAGCCTGGATCAGCAGTAGGCAAGGGGTTGTACTCAGGATCAACACCCCTGTCCTCATCCATAGCACCAGTATCAGCAGCAGCAGCAGCAGCAGTGGTCTCTGTGGTAGTAGCATCAACACCAGGCTGTCTCTCTGGAGTGGGTGCAGCATGGGAAGATGTAGCACCATCAGTAGGCGCAGCTCCATCCACATGATCAGCATAGTGTGTCCGGGCCATTGCCTCAAAGGCTTCCTCCTCATCAGAATGAGGGTATACAGCAGGCTGATAATCAATAACATCTAAGCCCTGAGCCTCACATATAGATTTCAACATCGTCACCATGTATGTCTGAAATGAGTGCTGGCTGGACTGCATAAACCGGAGACGCCTGCGCAAATGTCTCATTCGGAAGTCAGTGTTCACCGTCCATTGCTCCCCTGTCCTTAGCCTCTCTTCAAATTCATCATCACTCTGAGTTGTAGATTTCCTACCAGGAGTCAATCCTGTGACCTCCCCTCCTCCTATCTTCAATTGCTTTGTAATCATGGCGGCATCAATTGTAGGGTGCAATTTAGTTGGTGCCCCATTATCAGTAACATCTACACCAGCTTTCTGACAAAGCAACTGAATCAAGGAACAGTGACCCAAAGCAGCAGAGTCACTGTCAGAGTGAGCCATATCATAAATGCTGTCCTGAAGGAGAATAAGAAGTTCCACCTTCGCCCTTGTCATGATAGTGTGAATCAGGACAGCTCTCTTCAGGATAACCTCTGCCTGGTTGGAAGAGGGCATGACATTTGAGATTACAAAGTGAAACCAGACTCTAGCCTCACCATTTAAATGCCTCAACCAAATCAACTTAGGAGCAACCTTATCCTTGGTTAACTCCCAAGTTTCACCAGGTTTGGCTATCGTCTGCAAAATAGGCTCAGCTGCCCCCATCTTGGTCCAGGTGTCAAAGTTTGGGTCACTCCTCCTTGGTGGAATTTCAATATTCTGCCAGTTTCTCCTGAACTCACAACTGGCATTGTGGATATTGTCACAGAACCTTATCTTCAGCAGCTTTTGGATAGTGTGAGCATCATACTTCACTTTCTTTCCCCTCACCCAGCTAGTGAAAGTCCTCTGGCCTCCTTGATCTCCATTAAATGCATTAGCAAAGAATTCCCTTGCTATGTTAGGACTGCTATCACCCAGTATTCTTCCAAAAGTTGCCCAATCCCTGGTCTTCAGCTGAGACTGAAACTGGGGATATTCATCCTGTTCTAGAACAAATTTTCTTTCTCTAACAAATGGCCTCTTGGAAGTCTTGTCAGTATACCTTTTCTCATGTTCCTCACTTTTCCAAAAGTGAGCATCAAACTGTGGGGTAAACTCAGCTTCAGTATCTCCTCCTTGATTCACTCGTGCTCGCTTCTTAAATCTCTTTTTCCCTTTTGTAGCAGGAGCTGGTTGAGAAGGAGAAGACATTGTGCCTACACAACAAGAGAAAATCAGTCCAAATGTCAAACAATTACATATCATGAATCCAATTCCACAATTCCAGATTTAGAACTCTTGTAGTGGGGAATTTTGATCAAAACATGTATGAATTACAACCCCACAATGCCATAATGTAGACCCTCAATTTTACATGCAATCCTACGAATGATATAGGCATCAACATGTGAATGCCCTAGAAAATGCCCAAAAATTGCATGCTTCAGATATGATAAGTGATGGAGGGAATTGAGATGAGTTACATACCTTGATGTTGATGAGAAGATATGGAAGAAGCTACGAAGATGGATGATACACAATGGGAGATAAGGGTTGCGTTATGGAAAACAGAGGCAGAGTATAAGAATGGAAGAGGAAAAGAGAAGAGGAACTCTGTTATATCGAATTAGTGACAGGGCGCTAAAACGTTGGCTTACCAGCGTTTTAGCGTCCTTGTCCAGAGAAAAAATACACACTTTGTGCAGCACAGCGCTAAAACGGTAAGACTTAGCGTTTTAGCGCTATTGGCCAGAGTGCATGGATTGGTGTTGTCAGTGAACGCTAAAACGCTCATAATGAACGTCTTAGCGCGCACAACCAGAGAGTTTCATAATGATGGAACTCTGGGGACGCTAAAACGGTCATGGTTGACGTTTTAGCGCCCAGCACATAGCAAAAAATTTCTCTTTGATTTTTCAAAAAAAAATTTCCCTTTTCTTCTTCCTCTTATGGATATGGTATGAACATGGAATTACATACCTAGTACAGTGGGTTGCCTCCCACTCAACGCTTGTTTAACGTCACGAGCCTGACGGTTATGATCTATTTTACCTCTAATAGAGCAACTGTCAGTAGTTGCCTATCAACAGCACTTCCAACATATAACTTCAATCGTTGACCATTGACTGTAAAACTTCTGTCCGAATCCAAAGAACTGATTTCTACAGCCCCATATGGTTTCATATCCTTTACCACAAACGGTCCAGACCATCTAGACTTTAACTTCCCTGGGAACAGCTTCAACCTGGAATTGAACAGAAGTACTTGATCCCCCACCTTGAAGTCTCTAGGTGTGATCTTCCTATCATGCCATAGCTTTGTCTTCTCCTTATACAAACTGGCACTTTCATAAGCAGACAAACGAAACTCATCCAATTCATCCAGTTGTAATAATCTTTTCTGTCCCGCTGCTTTGGAATCAAAATTCAGATATCTCACAGCCCACAAAGCCTTGTGCTCCAATCCAACTGGCAAATGGCATGCTTTTCCAAACAGCAACTGAAATGGAGACATCCCAATAGGAGTTTTGAAAGCGGTCCTGTATGCCCATAAGGTGTCATCAAGTTTCTTGGACCACTGGGTCCTAGCATTCCCAACAGTCTTCTCCAATATTCTCTTCAATTCCCTGTTGGAAATCTCAACCTGACCACAAGTCTGTGGGTGATATGGAGTGCTTATTTTGTGCCTCACTCCATACTTAGCCAAAGCATACTCCACCATCCTATTATCAAAATGAGTGCCCCCATCACTAATGATAGCTCTAGGGACTCCAAATCTTGAAAATATATTCTTTCTCAGAAAAGCAATCACCACCCTGGAATCATTGGTTGGTGTAGCTATAGCCTCAACCCATTTGGAAACATAATCAACTGCCACCAATATATACTTGTTAGAGTAGGAAGAAGGGAAAGGTCCCATAAAATCCATACCCCAAACATCAAAGATCTCCACTTCCTGGATATTGTTCAACGGCATTTCATGTCGCCTAGAAATATTCCCAGTTCTCTGACAGTTGTCACATGCCTCCACAAACTTCTTTGCATCCTTGTACAAAGTGGGCCAGTAGAAGCCACTCATCAAAACTTTTGCTGCAGTTCTCTCACCTGCAAAATGTCCACCATACGCAGAACCATGACAATGCCACAACACATCCTTCTGTTCTTCCTCTGGAATACACCGTCGGATCACACTATCTGAACATCTATAGAAAAGATATGGCTCATCCCAAATATACCTCTTAACATCATGCAGAAATTTCTTCCTCTGTTGCCATGTTAAATCCTTAGGCATCAATCCAGCAGCTTTATTGTTGGCAAAATCAGCAAACCATGGTGGTGTACTGATAGATAAGACTTTATCCCCAACCATCTCTGTTACAACACATATTGCCAAAACATGTTCATCAGGAAACTCTTCTCTGATCACTACTTCCGGCCCTACTTGAAGCTCTTTTTCTGTAATCCTGGATAAGTGATCAGCCACCAAATTTTCAACTCCCTTTTTGTCCTTGATTTCTACCTCAAACTCTTGCAACAGTAACAACCAGCGGAGCAATCTGGGTTTAGCATCCTGCTTACTCAACAAATACTTTAAAGCTGCATGGTCAGTGTAAACAATAACTTTTGATCCTAACAGATATGGCCTGAATTTGTCAAATGCATACACAATAGCCAGTAATTCTTTTTCTGTAGTAGCATAATTCTTTTGTGCATCATTTAAGATCTTACTGGCATAGTAAATGACATGCAACAATTTATTCACTCTTTGGCCCAATACCACTCCTACGGCATAGTCACTGGCATCACACATTAATTCAAATGGTAATGAAAAATCAGGTGCCATCATGATAGGTGCAGTGGTCAACTTTTCTTTTAAAACATGAAATGCATGCAAACATTCATCATCAAACAGAAATTCTTGATCCTTAACTAATAACTTGCATAAGGGCTTAGCAATTTTTGAAAAATCTTTTATAAACCGCCTGTAAAATCCTGCATGACCAAGAAAACTCCTCACACCCTTAACATTTACAGGTGGAGGAAGTTTCTCTATCACAGAAATTTTTGCCCTGTCCACCTCAATTCCATTCCTAGACACCTTGTGTCCAAGAACTATACCTTCTGTCACCATAAAGTGGCACTTCTCCCAGTTCAAAACCAAATTACAGTCTTGACATCTTTTCAAAACAGAATCTAAATTCCCTAGACATACATCAAAATCAGAACCAAATACAGAAAAATCATCCATAAAAATTTCAATGCATTCTTCTATCATATCTGAAAAAATGGAAAGCATGCACCTTTGAAATGTGGCAGGAGCATTGCATAAACCGAAAGGCATCCTCCGGTATGCAAATATTCCATATGGACATGTAAAAGCAGTCTTCTCCTGATCCTCTGGTGCCACAGCTATCTGATTGTACCCTGAATAACCGTCCAAGAAGCAATAGAAAGCATGTCCTGCCAACCTCTCTAGCATCTGATCCAAGAAAGGAAGTGGAAAATGATCCTTCCTGGTTGCCTTATTCAGCCTCCGGTAATCAATGCACATTCTCCAGCCAGTGATTGTCCTTGTGGGAATCAACTCATTGTTCTCATTTTTCACCACAGTCATCCCCCCTTTCTTGGGCACGGTCTGCACAGGACTCACCCAAGCACTGTCTGAAATTGGGTAAATCATCCCAGCATCAAGCAACTTCACCACCTCCTTCCTCACTACTTCCTTCATAGTGGGGTTGAGTCTCCTCTGTGGTTGCCTTACTGGTTTGACCTCTTCTTCCATCAATATTTTGTGAGTGCAAAAGGAAGGATTAATACCCTTGAGATCTGAAAACTGCCATCCAATAGCCATTTTATTCTTCTTGAGTACATTAATCAACTTCCCTTCTTCCTCATCAGACAACATTGCATTAATGATTGCTGGATATGTTTGATCATCCCCAAGGAACACATACTTCAAATGTGAAGGTAATTCCTTAAGTTCTACCTTAGGTGCTCCTTTTGGAATGTCATCAATCTTCTTCTCAAGCTCTTCCACTTCTGGCTCTTCTTGGTAATCCTCTGTACCTATCTCTTCTTCTGATCTTTGCTCCTCAACTGGGAATTCTTCTTTTTATTCACTTCTTCCACAACCTCCTGTATCACATCCAATCTAAAACAATCCTCCACATCAACAGGATGCTTGATGGTTTCGAATACATCAATTGTAACTGTTTCCTCATCCACCCTTAGCAACAACTTTCCTTGTTCAACATCTATTAAAGATCTTGCAGTTGCTAAAAAGGGTCTTCCTAACAATAAAGGACTTTCTGTATCCTCTTCCTCCATGTCAAGAATCACAAAATCCACTGGAAAAATAAACTTGTCTACCTTACTGGCTCCCAAATCACACAATGCCTTTCCCACCTCCACATCTCCTATAGCAATAGAGATACTGAAGCTTCCTGGATCTTTCATTTTTGTTGGAAGCTTATTCTGGATTAGGGCACTACACTCTGCTGTTAGGGCCACTGTCTCACCATCAGTTAATTTCCTCTTCTTAGTAAGAAGATCCTTCATGAATTTTGCATAGTGAGGCATATTTTCCAGTGCTTCAGAAAATGGTATGTTAATTTGTAAATTTTTGAAGATATCCAGAAATCTTGCATAGTGCTGCTTCTGAATCTCTTTCTTCAACCTCTGAGGGTAGGGAACTTTAGCATAGGGAGATAAACTAACTGGCTGTTCTTTCTTGTCAGCCATCTTCTTCTTTTCCCACTTCATCATCTTTTGTGGGGAAGCATTTTTACCAACTTCTACCTCTCCTTCATTCTTATTGTCCTTCCCTTCCTCTTCTTTGTCAACTCCAACTATAACATCTCTAACAACTACTTCCTTCTCACTTTTCTCATTTCTCATTTTCTCTCCTTCATCATCAGAGACTACATCTTCAACCACAACCTCTTCTTCATTCTTTTTATTTTCCACCTTCTTTTTCCCTGGTTGAAGTACCAACCCACTTCTTGTCATAATTGCTTTACAGTGCTCCTTAGGATTCACCAGTGTATCACTTGGAAATTTCCCTTGTGGTCTCTCTGATATCTGTCTTGATAATTGACCAATCTGGGTCTCCAAATTTCTGATTGATGCTTCCTGATTTCTGAAAGAAGTTCTGGTCTCCTGCATGAATGCAGTTGTCTCTTCCCTGAATGAAGTAGAACCCTGAATATAATCCTGAGTTGTCTTAGATAACTGAGCAAACGCTTTCTCCCATGCAGCAGGATCACTTGACTGCTCCTTCATATGTGGTGGTGGAGGATGTAATGGTGGATTCAATTGGTGGTTGGAACTATAGCTGAATCCTGGGTGTTGATTCTTGTTTTTCCATGGTGGCATATAAACATTCTTTCCCTGATTGTTGTAGTTCCTTTGATTATTCTGATCATACCACACTCCATTCACCTCTGCTTGTTCTGATGATCCCCCATAATCACACTCCTCTGTCACATGGCCCTTACCACAGATAGCACATACACTCTTTGTTTCCACAGAAGCTACCTTTTGTGAAGAGAGTTGCTTAATAAGGGTATCTAATTGTTGCTGCTGTTGTCTCTGTGTCTGCATCAGTTGATCATTCCTTGCCAACAAAGCATCATACCCATCCAACCTGATAATTCCTGTCCTTCTGTCAGCCACTGGAGTATTATCAAATTCTTGAGATGCTAATGACTCAAAGATATCCAAGGCTTCTTGAGGGGTCTTGGTAGTCAATGATCCACTAGCAGTGGCATGCACCAAGGTTCTAGTGTTAGTGGTCATTCCTTGCAGGAAGATTGCTGCTTGTTGCCATGCCTCAATTCCATGCTGTGGACATTTTCTCAACAAAGTCTTGAATCTCTCCCAAGCCTCATAAATAGATTCTGACTCTTTCTGCTTAAAGCTTGTAATTTCATCCTTCAACTTGGCCCTCTTGGATGCTGAGAAAAACCTTTGCAAGAACTTGGTTTGCAAATCATCCCAAGTTGTTATACTTCCTTGTGGCAATGATTGCAGCCATCTCCTTGCATCATCCGTCAGTGAATGAGTGAATAGTCTCAACAGAATTGCATCTCTTGTGACACCGTTTATCTTCACAGTATCACTTAACAATAGGAAGTTCTCTATGTGCAAGTAAGGGTCCTCCGCACTGGTTCCAACAAACTGATCCTTCTGCACCAAATGTATCAAAGCAGGCTTCAATTCAAAGTTGTTGGGCTCCACTGTTGGGCGCACAACACTCCCAATTGGAGGAACCACTGCAGGAGTCATGTACTCTCCCAGTGTCCTCTGTGGTGGTGGTGGTCTGTGATTCTCTGCCATTATATCTTCCTGATTAACCGTACTTGATTCACCAATTTCTTGCAACTGTCTCCTTTGCCTGGCTGCCCTTTTGTGCTTCCTCAATGTCCTTTCTAATTCTGGATCATATAACAACAAATTTGGATCAAGTGTACCTCGCATGTACCAGAATCAAAATTGACCAGAAATTTAACATAAACTAAAATACTGAAAATAAAAGGATTCAATCTCAGATTTCTATAGTATCAGTTAGTGTTGAAAAACAAATTCCCCGGCAACGGCGCCAAAAACTTGTGCGGATCTAGCAAGTGCACTAGTCGTACAAGTAATAAAATGATGAGTAAAGATCGTTCCCACGAGGAATTGTGTTCAAACACCAATATACCATAGAAAACTAATTTGAATCAAATAAGAGTTTGTAAAAATCATGAATAATTTGTCACCAGAAAATTGATTTTGAGTAAATTGACACAAGTAAATATAGATTAGGAATTAATAAAAACAACAAGTAGTCAGAAAACAACTTTCCTCCATGATAAACCATATAAGAATTGATCATATGATGAATTCCTTTCCATATGGTGTTAATCAACCTTTTACTTATCATCAAGATGTAATCCGTTACTACCCTGATAGAAACATTAATCAGAAACCCCAATCCCTTGGTGATTTCTTTCTTAATACACGCATGAAATACTAAGGTTTTAAGATTACATCAGAACTCTAGCATCAATCCCTTGAGTACTAGAATTCTGATGTTGAGATTATCAAATACAGAAGTCATATAAACATCCCTGTTCTATACTACTTCATTGATAGAAATAATTAACTCAGAAAATCTCAAATCAGCATATGAAAAATACTTCATCATATTAATCAAATCAACATAATATTATCATGGAGTTCCATTGCATTCAGACTACAAAGACTCTACTCAGACATGACTAAGGAATAAATAAGAGAAGAAGAAGCAAACTTCATTTCCATGTTGAAAGTCTTCAATATCCAAACTATTACAAGGAAATCCTAATACAAAAACTAAAAGAATTTAGAGAGAAGTCAGACTAAGTTTAAGAGAGAGAGAGAGTTCAGATCCCCCAAGATTCTCCTCTAAGTGTCGAGGCTTTGCCTTATATAGTGTTACAATTAAAAACAGAAAACTGATGTGGGCGCTAAAACGTCCATAAGTGGCCGTTTTAGCGTCCATGCTTTACGTATGCTCAACTGCTTTTAACTGATTTCAACGCTAAAACGTTAAGGAATGATCGTTTTAGCGTCCAAACTTGGGGAATGCTCAACTAACTTTAACTGACTCCAACGCTAAAACGTTTGATTTGGACGTTTTAGCGGTGAAGACCAGAATCTTTTTCCACTTTAGGGCGCTAAAACGCATATTGCAGGCCGTTTTAGCGTCCAAGACCAGCAATTTTCCATCTTCTTAGTGTAGCAGCGCGCTAAAACGCTCTGTGTGGACGTTTTAGCGCTCATCACCAGCAAGCTTTGGCCTCTTCCTGTAACAGGGCGCTAAAACGCTCAGTGTGGACGTTTTAGCGCTCAACACTTAGGCAATTTTTCTCCTCTTGAGCTCCAGAATCTTCTTCCTTCTCCAGTTGTCTTTCAAGCTTGCTTTTCCTACAAGAATCATACAAATTTCCAATAAAGCTCTTGAACTTGTAATTGAGGACATCTTAGGACATTAACCTTGTTTTTCATCATTTAATCACACAATTTGATCCTAATTCCTGCTAAAAACCATGATGAACTAAGGGTTCATCAAGGAATTACATTAAAAGTGATTAGAGGCAAGTAGGAATGCTTTACAACTCAAAAATCTGCAATACCTATGCTCTGTCGAGAAAGTATTCGAATACTTTCTTGACTGTATTCGAATACTTATGTTGTGAACAAAGTATTCGAATACCTTAAGAAAAGTATTCGATTACTTTATAAAGTATTCGAATACTTCACGAAAAGTATTCGAATACTTACGGGGCAATAAGCTTTCTCACGGCTAGTTTCGTGCCAACACCTATATAAACTCATTCATTACAATTCAGAAAGCCAAGATTTACTGTTCCATTGATTTTACAATCATTATTGAATATTCTCGTTGAATCAAACTCATTCATTACTTGTTCTTACTCATATTGATCATAAAACTCCTTTGAGCTTTATTCTTGTGCCATTGGTCAATATCCATAAGCTTCAACTTGTATAATTAATGTGCCTCCGGCAGATGTAGTTTTCCAGGCTAAAAATGATGAGAATTAAGTCATAAAAGAGCACTTTTTATACATATTTTCTTATTATATTGACTTTTTCATCTCAATGACATTTCTCACTTATTTATTCGTTTATATAGGAAGAAGAGGTGGAAAATACGAAAGTGTAAAAAGCTTGGTGGCGCAAATTCACACGGTTGGAAGTTCCACGCTACATCATGATTGCTTCGGCCAAAATTCCAGAGAAGTGGCGCAACTTAGCACCACACAGGCGCAAGTCGGCGCCACTTTGCAGGGCCAATGACCAGAAATCTGGCGCGATCCAGCGCCACAGTGGCGCGGACCCGCGCCAGTTTGCAAATTTACAGCACCGTGTTTTACAAGGATAAATTTGGAAGAAGAAAGTTAGGCTTATATAAAGGATGCTCAGTGTAACACCCCGTATATATCCGGTAGTGTTATCATTACATCGTATTAAGCTACGCTTAATTAAAATGCGGAATATTCTTTTTCTTTTCAATTATGACGTCATTATCAATTACCAACTTGATTACTTAATCAATTTCATAAAATATCGCCTGTATGTAAATTGCAATAAGACATCTACTGAAATACCTCAATATATAAATATAAAGTGAGTATCTAAGTCACGGCATTACATCACGTAATCCGAACAATATCCTGATACATTAATACAACTCTAATTAAAACAAGACATAACAAGTCTACGTGGCATGGACAATCCCCATGCTCACCAAATCAACAGCATAAACGACAGAGTCTCAACAGGATAATCCAAAATCATAACATGAAGCTAAAAGCATAAAAGCAGCAAGCATATCCAGCATCCAACATGTCAGCATATAATATCATCAATATCTAACTCAGCTCCGGCCTCCTGCCGCTCAACCCCCACATTACCTGCTCCTGAAATAAGCATTCCCCAAACGTGGGGTGAGATCTCTAAACTAGAAATCTCAGTAAGACAAGGGGTCCTCAAGGATCTTCAACCCCAAGCTCACTTACATGTGCAATATAAGTTCTAAAAGCATTAATATCAATATCAGTTCCAAAACTATGCAGTGCAACAGATATTCATGCCATGTGTGTTTATCACTATCTACTGGCCAGAGAAATGCAGGAATACGTACCTACATGTAGTACAAGGAACACCGCTTGCACCTCACCCACAGCCTCACCATCTTGTATATACCACATACTCAGGCTTACCGTATAGGTGGAACACCACGTGCATATCATAAAGGAACTAGCATATAACAGCTCAATAACATTTCCAAAACATCAAAAGCATGTAACACAGCATGCATATAACCATACCCCCATGGGACATGGTGGAACCACAACATGGCTAAACCGAGGACACGAAAGTTTACCTCTAAGCTAGCTATGCAATGCCACAAGCTCAAAGTCCAACACACAGCAGATCACAATCTGATATGGACCAACAACATATCAATAATTATGCACCACAAGCATACAACTTAAAGACAACACCATTCCTTTACGTTTTACGTCTTAAGGCTCCATACCAAGCCATAAGCCCTTAATCACATGATTCTGACTTAGTTCAATTAAAACAGAAGTTTAACTTCATCAATCTAGGGTCCACAAACCCCCAATAGCCTACTGTATGAACAATGCAGCTACTGTTCTTCGAAATCTCAAAATATCCGGATATTCCTCGGGGACATATCTGGATATTTAATATCCGGATATCTCACACACCATATCCGGATATACAATATCTGGATATCCAATATCCGTATACCCAAATCCCATATCTGGATATCACATATCCGGATATTTCTCGGGCAGATATCCGGATATTTCACGACAGAATGCAAAAACTGCATTTCGTGAAGATATCCTTCCAAGGTTGGGTTTTTACTGATTCTAAACATTTAAGCATGCATTTCTAGGTGTGTTAATCGTTACCCAACATTAAGTTATCATCTTTTAACCTTTACATGCATCAAGGTACCATTTTTAAGCATTAAACTCATGAACAAAGGTTGATACAACATACCAAGGCTCAAAACTCAGAACAAAGAGGCTCTTGGAGCTCACTAGACACTCCCAAGGTTCTGTCTCTCACTGCACACGAAAATGGTGCACAAAGGTGGTTCTTTTACCCAACAAGAAAACTCCTTGAAGCTTCAAAACACCAAAAGAAAGCTCCTTCCTTCCCAAAACGTGAACACAACAAGCTTACCCTCACAATACAGAAGCCTCACTCAGAAAATAAGTTCCTTTCCCACTCACAAGAGACCATCACACCCAACTAAGTGTTTCCCCAAGAGAAAGTGTGAAGAAAATCAAGAAAGATCACTTCTTGGCTCAAGAAATGGAGAAGAACCCAAAGGAACAACCCAAACTGATCTGCCTCCCTAATTCTCACGCTGTAAAATCTGATATCTAGGGCAATGTGCCCTTAAATGAGTATATATAGCCACTTAAGCTTAAAACACACAGTATTAGCTTTAATTGCTACGCTTAGCATTTTAATCCCAAACTTTGGATTCTTAACCTACTCAATTTTACAAGAATTATCATATTTTTATTATATTTTTCTGAGCACCTTTCCGGTACGCGCTTTTCTTAGCCAGTATCAGTTTCTGGCACCAGTTCTCATTATTTGGACTTGAAACTCATTTTACAAGTCCTATATAATATTCTAGTAATTAACATGCACTTATATTAATGTTTCGGGATAATTTTTCGGTACACATTTATACCAACTAGCAAAACCGGTATCTGCAATTTTCTTCCGAAAAGCGACTATCAGCATTCTTGTAACATCCCACATAATTAGGAAAAATATATATAAATTGTTATGAGGATTATGGATATGATGTTAAATTCGAGTTATGCGCATCACAGGCTTTGATGTCGGATTATATAACTATTAATATGGAATTAATACTGAGTAGGGAATTATTGAGTTATAATTATAGGTGAGAATTTATTAAGGCATGTGAAACTTTAGCAGAAGATGTAGGAATAAAGTAATATCGACATTTACAAAGGGTTGAGGAAATTTAAAAGACTTGGGGACTATAAAATAATGGGCTGGTCATATAATAACTTAAGTATTGGATTTAAGATTTTGGACTCACACTTCACCTATGGGTAGACGGTCCACATGGCATGTGGAGGGTTTTGGTTTAGCCCTAAATCTTGTTGTCATGATCTCATCTTAAGGATCCCTTTAGACAACCCTTGATTGGATGGAAATCCCCACATGGCAACAAACCACACCCTTGCTTTTTCCCTCACATGTGCGCATGAAAAGGAACCTATAACAAGCTGATTGCTTGTAGCAATAGACAAACTTTAGCTACCTAGGCCTTAGCGTGCGTCCTATGGGAAGTAAGAAGTCAACATGCATGTGTTTCTATTGGCTAAAAAGACATCAACCACTTTAATCTTTTCCTTCTAGGCGCATAGGTAGGAGAGAGAAATCTGATCACATGTTTCTAAACAATCATACCCATCTTTGTTTCCCTCTTTTGTACGCCTAGGGGAAGTAAAAAGCTGACCTTGCTTGTTGCTTTGTACAAAACCAATTCAGCCCCTATTTCCCTTGTATCTAGCGCTACCTTGGGCAGCAAAAAAATCTTATTGCTTGTTGTTCTTAACAAAACTAAATCGGCCTTTGAGTGTTAACCAAGTGGCAACCAAAAATCTTCAACCCCTTTTGCATGCGCGACACATAGGCATTAAGATGAAACTTGGATTTCCTTCCCTATCTCTCGGCCAAACACCTTTCTGATTAAGAATTCACCTTCTTACTATCTCCAACAAATAGTCTCACCTCATATGTCCGTGAACACCATAGAGTGATAAACCTCAAGAAAGAATTTACGCTCTATTCCCTTATCTTACTAGAACTGTGAGCTCATTGAGCCAAACCCAAGACTCTTAGCATTCCTCTTCTTTTCTTTAAGTTAAGGTGTTCATTCTTTCCACGTTCTTACACCTTTTGATTAGCATTGATGGAAACTGTTCTGTTTGCATGGAATCAAAGGCCGAAGCCTTGGAGCATAAGAGGAAACCTTCGTTGCATGCACGATTGAGCATAGACCTTCATCTTTTCCCCCTTCTCTTTGTGCACTCGGTCAACACCTTGAAAGGCTGAACTTGTTCTCTAGGAGCATTGGAAGGATTAAGTGCTGCTCCTTGTTTTAATCTTGGCTTAAGAGTGTACTCTATAAGGTAAACTCAGATTTAGAACCCTCTCTCCCCATCTTCGTTCGGTATTGTCTAGCATGCTTAGAGAGTTAGTTGTAATTCAGATTTCAAATGAAATTAAATAAATAGACAGCATGTTGTTAGGTTCTCTTTCACGCAAACATGGCCTTGTAGAGTTAAATCTCTGAATAAATAATATAAGCCCTGTATATGCTAAAAGACCGTTTCTGTTTGGGGTGTTAAACGTTGGATTGTAGACTATTAAATATTGGTAAAGCTTTTGTAAAGTCAGAATTAGTATTAGGAAGGAAACTTGGCAAAACAGAATGGGAAGTAAGAGTTTAGGAAAATAAAAAGAAAAAGAGAAGTGTCTTGTGTACGTATAGAAAATTAGCACGTGATTCTAACTTGTTGTACTGTACTTAGGTGCGCATAAACATTAAGAGCGCGGTCTGTTTTGCAGCTGCTTGGTAAATTAACTGTGACGTGTGAGGTAAGTGTCTGGCGGTATTACCTCTTGTGACTGCTAGCTGGTGCATGAGTTGTGAACGTTGCTCTCATGCTTGGATTTCTTGAAAATATTACTTGGATTCTGCTCTTGAACTTGATATGCCGTTATCTTGTGAATTATTTATTCTTCAACATCCTGATATTGAATCCATAAATTATATGTAAACCTGATTATTATCTAGTCATGCATCCACATTCATGATTTTTAACTGTATGTTGTGTGTGACTCATGACATAGCATGCATGCATAATTTTCATGTTGGCATCTGAAAATAATTATGTAAACTATGCATACGTTTGAGCACGCATCATGTAGGCATCCCTTCGGTACCAGGGTATGGGACACTTGGCTTCAGTCCGCATAGGCCGCAGTTGGAATCCTTCCTGTTGGAGCCAAATTGGATTATCCACTGTGCTTGTTAAGTACGTGCACTGTAGTGCTATGAACGTACTCCTAGCGTTATATACGCATCCTGTTAATACGTGCACAATAGTGCTATGAACGTACTCCTGGCGTTATATACGCAACCTCTAGGCGTTATATACGCTATGATATTATTATTCTTGGACGGATTTAACTTGATGACGCGGCTGCTTTGTAATTCTGCATTTAGTTAGTATTGTTGCATTACTGGTTTTGTTGCCATACTACTGGGATTTTTCTCACCCCTTTGGGGCTGCTATTTTTATAAAATGGCAGGAGGACAGAAGAGCATATGAAGACATGATTATATGGATATTTGCTATTATGTGCTGCTGTTTGGACTTTTGCTGTTGCTGTTTATTTGAGGGAAGACTGTATTAGTGTGAGAAGTTGTATTACTGTTGAACTATGACTCTATTACTGTTATAAGACTTTTAGGATCAGCAAGTACTTGGAAATAAAATTTTAGAAACGTTTCGCGAAAAGAAATTTTGACGTTTTGTTACATGCTGATTTTGAAACAGTTTTGCGAGCACTTTGCGAGTTACGTTACAAAGGGCAAACGACCTCCGAGTTACTATTATTTTATATGCACGCGAAGCCCCGCGTGTCTAGATTTGATGATATAAACGTTACAAAAGAGTTTTGAAAACTTGATTTTATACGAAATTTTAAAGACAACAAGGTTTGCCAGGAAAATTATATTTTCAGCAACTTAAGAAACTTTGAAAGCATACTCTGATTTTTGTAATCCACCTGATTTCAATTACAAATTTTAATTAGCAACATCAAAATGATTTTCCAGTATTTAAAATATGACGAAAGAACTCTAATTCCGCTTAGCACTTGGATGCATACGAGGGAGGGTGTTACACTAATTGGTATCAGAGCAGTTTTGATCCAAGGTGTCTGTATTTGATGAAATATTTGTTGTTGTTATGTGGTTGCTGAATTTTTGTTGCCTGGTTATATTGATTATTTGTATATTTCTTTGCATTGTTGCTGTTTGAATTTCGCTGTGAATGGGTTACTGATTGAAACTGCCTTATATTTGGAAGTGTCATGATACTGGTAGTACCCTGTATTAAGTATGGCTATGCCCATTCTCTTGCTAGGTGGTGAGCCTGATCAACTCACTGTCGCACAAGTTGTGTGTGCACAATCATGGTTATCACGGGGTACACTTGTGCCTGAGCACTAGGTTTGGAATAGTGAATTGTTTAACACCCCGTGTATACCCGGAATATTAACATTACATCGTATTAAACGGTGCTTAATAAAAAAAATGCGGAATATTCTTTTTTCTTTTCAATTATGACGTCATTATCAATTACCAACTTGATTACTTAATCAATTTCATAAAATATCGCCTGTATGTAAATTGCAATAAGACATCTACTGAAATACCTCAATATATAGATAAAGTGTGTATCTAAATCACGGCATTACATCAAGTAATCCGGACAATATCCTGATACATTAATACAACTCCAAAAGACTCAAGACATAAATAAGACATAATAATACTATGTGTCATGGACAATCCCCATGCTCACCAAATAACATAGTAAACAACAAGTCTCAAAATAAAACTCCATAACACAAACTGAAGCTATACGCATAAGCAGCATGCAAATCCAGCATCCAATCGTGGCAGCATAATATAACAGCAATCTAACTCAGCTCCGGCCTCCTGCCGCCTGAGGTCTCAACATTACCTGACCCTGAAATAAGCATTCCCCAAACGTGGGGTGAGATCTCTAAACTACAAATCTCAGTAAGACAAGGGGTCCTCAAGGATCTTCCACCCCAAGCTCACTTACATGTGCAATATAAGTTCAAAAAGCATTTATATCATTATCAGTTCCAAAACTATGTAGTGCAACAGATATCTATGGCATGTGTGTAATCACTATCTACTGGCCAGAGAAATGTAGGAATACGTCTATTCCCTACATGTAGTACAAGGAACACCGCTTGCACCTCATCCACAGCCTCACACTCTTGTATGTTCTACATACTCAGGCTTACCGTATAGGTGGAACACCTCCATGCATATCAACAAGGCACTAACATATAATAGCTCAACAGCATTTCAAAAACATCAAAAGCATGTAACACAGCATGCATATACCATATCCCCATGGGACATGGTGGAACCACAACATGGCTAAACCGAGGACACGAAAGCTTACCTCTAAGCTAGCTATCCAATGCCACAAGCTCAAAGTCCAATCACAGCAGATCACAATCTGATATGGACAAAACATAAATCAATAACATATACCATATGCATACAAACTAAAGACAACGCCTTTTCATTACGTTTTCAAGTCTTAAAGCTTCTAACAAAGCCACAAACCCTAAATCCCATGATTCTGGCTTAATCCATTAAATACAGAAGTTCAACTTCATTAATCTAGGGTCTACAAACCCCCAATAGCCTACTGTATGCACATCACAGCTACTGTTCTGTGAAATCCCAGAATATCCGGATACTCCTCGGGACCATATCCGGATATGCAATATCCGGATATCTCACTGTACATATCCGGATATTCAATATCCGAATATCCAGAATCCCATATCCGAATATACAATATCCAGATATCCCAAAACCCCATATCCAAATACATATATCCGGATATCATATCTGGATATCCCATATCCGGATATTCCACGGGCAGATATCCGGATATTTCACGACAGCATGCAGTTTCTGCATTTCCGTGAAGATATCCCTTAAAGGTTCCCTTTTACCGATTTTAAACACCTAATCATGCATTTCTAGGTGTGTTAAGCCTTACCCAACAACAAGCTATCATCTTTTAACCTTAACATGCATCAAGCTTCCATTTTTAAGCCTTAAAACTCAAGTTAAAGGTTGGTGATCATACCACAGCTCAAAAACAACAAAGGGAGATGCTCTTGGAGCTCAACACAGCTCCTCACAATTCTGACTAAGAAGGTGCACGAAAATGCACAACAAGATGGCTCCTTTCTCCACAAAGATAGACACTTGAAAATTCACAAATGGCAAGACCAAGGCTTCCACTACTCAACCTCCAAACTCAGCCCCCAAGACTGACTCAAACAGTGGCTAAGACTCAGAAAAGACCCTTCTTTCACTCCCACAAGGCTGCTCCCAAGTGTTTACAAGGTGGAAATGTGAAGACACTCAAGAAAGATCACAACTTGGCTCAAGAAATGGAAGGGAAAGCCAATGGAACAGTAACCAGCAAATGGTCAGCCCCAACTCACGTATAGAAAACACAACCTAGGGTTTTGTGCCTATAATGGGAGTATTTATAGCCAAAACTCACTTAAGCACGCAGTATTAACTTTAATTGCTACGCTTAGCATTTTAATCCCAAACTTTGGATTATGAAACTACATAATTTTCTAAGAATTAACATATTTTTCTTATAATTTTCTGAGCAACTTTCCGGTACGCGCTTTTCCAAGTCAGTACCGGTTTCTAACACCAGTTCTCATTATTTGGACTTGAAACTCGTTTTACAAGTCCTACATATTATTCTAGTAATTATCATGCACTTAATTTAATTTTCCGGGATACTTTTTCGGTACACAGTTATACCGACTAGCGGTATCTGCACTTTTCTTCCGAAAAGCGACTTTCAGCATTCTTAATCACTGATTATGATTATTAAGCCTCATAAATAATTATTAGGGTCAATTATGGAATCATTTCTTATTTTTGCATAATTAATTAATTAAATACCTTAATTAACGGTGCGGGTTCTTACATTCACCCCACCTTTTTAGTATTTTGACCTCAAAATCAGAACATACCTGGTCGAAACGCGGGGTACTGCCAGAGAAGCTCGTCCTCACGCTCCCAAGTACACTCATCAGGAGACCTTCCGGTCCACTGCACCTTGACCATCAGAATGATCTTGCTCCTCAGCTGTTTCTCGCCACGATCGAGAATTCTGAGTGGTCCGACGGGAGTCTTTAGGTTCTCCCGAACCTCCACGTCATCCGGTTGCACCACGTGCGACGGATCTGCTATGTACTTCCGAAGCTGAGACACGTGAAACACGTCACGGATGTTAGCCAGGTTCGGAGGCAAGGCAAGCCGGTAGGCAACAGGTCCTACTCTACCAAGGATCTGGTATGGCCCAATATATCGCGGGCTCAGCTTCCTCACTCCGAGTGCCCGACCTACACCGGTGACAGGTGAAAGTCTCACAAAAATGTGCTCACCCTCACTGAACTCCAGTGGACGATGCTTGACATCATAGTAGCTCTTCTGGCGATTCTGCGCCTGCTTCAACTTTTCACGGATCATCTGAATCTGCAAGGTGGTATCTTGGACAAAGTCCAAGCCAAAAAGCTCCTTGTCCCCAACCTCAGACCAACAAGTAGGAGTCCGACACCTCCTACCATACAGTGCTTCGTAGGGCGCCATGCCCAGGCTAGCATGAAAGCTGTTGTTGTAAGAAAACTCAACCAACGGAAGGTACCTATCCCATGCCGAGCCCTGCTCCAACGTGCAAGCTCGCAACATGTCCTCCAAGGTCTGGATGGTCCTCTCAGTCTGTCCATCAGTCTGAGGGTGATAGGCGGTACTCAATCTCAACTGCGTACCAAAAGCCTCCTGCAGCGCCTCCCAGAACCGAGATGTGAACTTCGGGTCCCTATCACTAATGATACTCTCGGGCACCCCGTGAAGCCTCACAATCTCGCGGACATAAAGCTTGGCCAACTGCTCTGTAGTGAAGCTCACCTTCACTGGAAGAAAATGGGCAGACTTCGTCAGTCTGTCCACAATGACCCAAATAGAGTCACAACCCGCCTGAGTCTTCGGCAATCCCACCACGAAGTCCATGGAAATACCTTCCCACTTCCACTGTGGTACTTCAAGAGGTTGAAGTTCACCAGACGGTCTCTGATGCTCAATCTTCACCTTCTGGCAAACCAAACACTTAGACACAAAGACAGCAACATCTTTCTTCATGCCCGACCACCAGAAGTTCTTCTTCAAGTCTTGATACATCTTAGTAGCACCAGGGTGGATAGAAAACTGACCCTTATGGCCTTCTGCCATAATCTCCTCTGTTAACGGGCCTCGAGGAACTACAATCCTCTGCTGAAACAAAAGCAATCCATCCTCATTCCAAGACACACCGTCTTGGTTCTTCACATAATCCAGACACTCTCTCTGAACTTGTGCCTCTTTAATCTTTTCAAGCAGCTCGTTCACAACATCGGATGCTTCCAATCCGAGAAGTACACTCTCACACGGAGCGGTCACTGCCAAGTTGCGGAACTTCTCAACCACATCGAAGTTACCAAGTAACAAACTGGATGAACTACTGGATTTCCGACTCAAAGCATCAGCTACCACATTGGCCTTGCCAGGATGATACCTTAGCTCGAAGTCGTAGTCCTTTATGAACTCCATCCATCTCCTCTGCCTCATGTTCAACTCCTTCTGGTCGAACAAGTACTTCAAACTCTTGTGGTCACTGAAAACCACAAACCTCAAGCCAAAAAGATAATGCCTCCAAATCTTGAAAGCAAACACAATAGCAGCCAACTCCAAGTCATGAGTAGGGTAGTTCTCCTCATGAGGTTTCAACTGCCTCGAAGCATAGGCAATCACTTTGCCCAACTGCATCAACACACAACCTAGCCCCTTCCCGGAGGCGTCGGTGTAAAGCTCAATCTCAAGCGCAGGATCAGGAAGGACCAACACAGGAGCAGTAGTCAGTCTCTCCTTCAACTCCTGAAAACAGACCTCACACTCGTGAGTCCACACAAATGGAGTCTCCTTCCGAGTAAGGCGAGTCAATGGCAAAACCATGGTGGAGAATCCCTTGATGAACCTCCGATAGTAACCTACCAAACCCAAAAAGCTCCTCACTTCCGTAACTGTCTTGGGTCTCTCCCAATCCAGCACGGCCTCAATCTTGTTCGGATCCACTGCAACTCCCTCAGCAGAAATAACATGCCCAAGGAACTTCACAGATTTGAGCCAGAACTCACATTTGGAAGGCTTCGCATACAGCTTCTTCTCTTTCAGCACTTGCAGAACAGTTCTCAGATGCTCCACATGCTCCTCCTCCGTCTTGGAGTAAATCAAAATATCGTCAATGAAGACGATCACAAACTGATCCAGGTACGGCTGGAAAATCCGGTTCATGTAATCCATGAACACAGCAGGTGCATTGGTGAGACCGAACGGAATCACCAAGTACTCAAAATGACCATATCTCGAGCGAAATGCGGTCTTCGGGACATCCTCCGGCTTCACCCGAATCTGATGGTATCCGGACCGGAGATCAATCTTGGAATACACACAAGCACCCCTGAGCTGATCCAACAGATCATCAATCCGAGGAAGAGGATACTTGTTCTTGATTGTCACCTTGTTCAGCTGCCTGTAGTCGGTGCACAATCGCATTGTCCCGTCCTTCTTCTTCACGAAGATAACCGGTGCTCCCCAAGGAGACACACTCGGTCTAATGAAGTCTTTCGCTGAAAGATCCTCAATATGCTTCTTCAGCTCTGCCAACTCCGGTGGCGACATCCGGTATGGAGCTAAAGAAATCAGCCCCACACCAGGCAACAGATCTATGGAGAACTCTATCTCCCTCTGTGGCGGAAACTCAGGAATCTCCTCAGGAAACACCTCGAGGAACTCCCTCACCACAGGAATGCCAGTGATGTCCTCCTGTGTACCACTCACCAAACCTCCCAACATGACATAACCAAATGCCCCTGCTCTCAAGGCTCTCCTAGCCTGCAGCAACGAAATGTACGGCGAGGAACTGGCTGTGGAATCACACAGAGACAACACTACACGCTTGGCACAACAATCAATCATCACATAATTTCTGGACAGCCAATCCATACCCAGAATAACCTCCAAGTTGGCCATCGGCAACCCTATCAGATCTACCGAGAATTCACGGCCATCCCACTGAAACGCCACATCGCGATGAACAGTGGTAGCATCACATCTTTCTCCGGTGGCGGTGGTCACCCGCATCGGTGGAGAAAGCACATCACTGGGCAACTCAAGCCCCACAGCAATCGGGGTAGCAACAAAAGAATGCGTAGCCCCAGAGTCAAACAACACATCAACAGCTGATGAACCAATCGTAACAGTACCTCTGACAAGGTTCGGAGCTCGATCCGTCTGCTGACGATCCAGAGTATAAACTCTCCCAGAAGATGGTGGCACTACCGGTGCCGAAGTAGGTGGAAGGGGAACCATCTGAAGTGGCACTTCCTGCACTGCAATAGCCCTCGTCGTCGCCGACGGACAATCTCTGGAGAAGTGGCCCTCCTTGCCACACTGAAAGCAAATCAACTGGCCGGTAGAACACGGCCCAAAATGAGTCTTCCCGCATCCCGAACACCTGGGAGCAGGAGGTCTCGCTGCACTCCCCTGAGCAGAAGTCCTCTTGAACTGACTCGGCGCCTGCCGAGTTGCCAACTGTTTACCCTGGCCCTTGTTCCTAAACTTCCTGTCTCGCCAAGAAGTGGAACTACCAGCTGCAACCTTCGTCGCCTCAGCAACCTTGGCCTTCTTGTCCTTACTCGAGCTGTAGAAATCTTCAATATCACGACACTGCTGAACCAGTGTCCCAAAATCTCTAGAAGCAGAACCAGCTAGGTAACCAGCAATATCCTCACTAAGTCCCCTGCGGAACTTAGCAGCCACAAATGTAGGAGTAGGCCTCGCCATCCTGAAGTGTGCAAACTTCACCAACTGGTTGAACTTGGCCAGGTACTCGTCCACAGACAACGAGCCCTGCACCAATCTGTCGAACTCTCCCTGCTGCCTCTCCTGAGCGTCATATGGAAAGTACTGACCCAAGAAGAAGTCCTCAAACATAGGCCAAGTCATCACATGACCCTGCATCTCGTAGACATGAGAAAGGTTTGTCCACCACTCATGGGCATCACCCTCCAGCATGTAAGTAGCGAACATCAACTTCTGCAGATCTGTGCACTACATGACCCGAAAAATCTTGTCCAACGCCTGAAGCCAACGTGCCGCAGCAACAGGATCAAAAGACCCATCAAAAGCAGGTGGCTTATGCTTACGGAAAGCATTCAGCCGGCGATCGATCTCCTCACGATCCTCAACAAAAACAGGGACGGTCTGCATGGCCCCCGTAAGATGACTGCCATCTCCCATCTGACTCTGAGAGTCATCCTGCAGACTGGGTGGAGGTGGTGGTGGCGGTGGAGGTGGTGGCGGAGGAACATGGCCAACAGCAGGACCATTCCTCATCTCCTCCAACATGACTCTAAACATCGTCAGGTTCGCCAGACAGTTGGCCTCCAACACGTCCTCAGTGGCCTTCCTGTTCGCCTCTCTGACGGCGTCCAGCATGGCCTGGTTTGCCATTCTCATGGCCTCCTGGTCGGCTAGTCGGGCCGCCTGCATCTCAGCTAATGCAGCCAGGACAGGATCGAGCCGATCCTCCGAAGTCTCGCGGTTTCTCCCGGGCCTTACCATGATTCTGCACAAGTTACACAAATTATGAGTTGATCAGGCCCACGCAATGTGGTCACATATGCATTATCATAATAATACTCGACGGAGCAAACGCACAAAACAGACACAACCAAACATCCTAATCATTGCAATACATACAGGCTTTTCCCTTGAACCGTTGCTCTGATACCATAAAATGTAACACCCCGTGTATACCCAGAAAATTAGCATTACATCGTATTAAGCGGTGCTTAATTAAAAATGCAGAATATTCTTTTTTCTTTTCAATTATGACGTCATTATCAATTACCAACTTGATTACTTAATCAATTTCATAAAATATCGCCTGTATGTAAATTGCAATAAGACATCTACTGAAATACCTCAATATATAGATAAAGTGTGTATCTAAATCACGGCATTACATCAAGTAATCCGGACAATATCCTGATACATTAATACAACTCCAAAAGACTCAAGACATAACCAAGACATAATAATACTATATGTCATGGACAATCCCCATGCTCACCAAATAACATAGTAAACAACAAGTCTCAACATAAAACTCCATAACACAAACTGAAGCTATAAGCATAAGCAGCATGCAAATCCAGCATCCAATCATGGCAGCATAATATAACAACAATCTAACTCAGCTCCGGCCTCCTGCCGCCTGAGGTCTCAACATTACCTGACCCTGAAATAAGCATTCCCAAAACGTGGGGTGAGATCTCTAAACTAGAAATCTCAGTAAGACAAGGGGTCCTCAAGGATCTTCCACCCCAAGCTCACTTACATGTGCAATATAAGTTCAAAAAGCATTTATATCATTATCAGTTCCAAAACTATGTAGTGCAACAGATATCTATGGCATGTGTGTAATCACTATCTACTGGCCAGAGAAATGTAGGAATACGTCTATTCCCTACATGTAGTACAAGGAACACCGCTTGCACCTCACCCACAGCCTCACCCTCTTGTATGTTCTACATACTCAGGCTTACCGTATAGGTGGAACACCTCCATGCATATCAACAAGGCACTAACATACAATAGCTCAACAGCATTTCCAAAACATCAAAAGCATGTAACACAACATGCATATAACCATACCCCCATGGGACATGGTGGAACCACAACATGGCTAAACCGAGGACACGAAAGCTTACCTCTAAGCTAGCTATCCAATGCCACAAGCTCAAAGTCCAATCACAGCAGATCACAATCTGATATGGACCAAACATAAATCAATAACATGTACCACATGCATACAAATTAAAGACAACGCCTTTTCATTACGTTTTCAAGTCTTAAAGCTTCTAACAAAGCCACAAACCCTAAATCCCATGATTCTGGCTTAATCCATTAAATACAGAAGTTCAACTTCATCAATCTAGGGTCTACAAACCCCCAATAGCCTACTGTATGCACAACACAACTACTGTTCTGCGAAATCCCAGAATATCCGGATACTCCTCGGGCATATCCGGATATCTCACTGTACATATCCGGATATTCAATATCCGGATATCCAGAATCTCATATCCGAATATACAATATCCAGATATCCCAAAACCCTATATCCGAATACATATATCCGGATGTCATATCCGGATATCCCATATCCGGATATTCCACGGGCAGATATCCGGATATTTCACGACAGAATGCAGTTTCTGCATTTCCGTGAGGATATCCTTTAAAGGTTCTCTTTTACCGATTTTAAACACCAAATCATGCATTTCTAGGTGTGTTAAGCCTTACCCAACAACAAGTTATCATCTTTTAACCTTAACATGCATCAAGCTTCCATTTTTAAGCCTTAAAACTCAAGTTAAAGGTTGGTGATCATACCACAGCTCAAAAACAGCAAAGGGAGATGCTCTTGGAGCTCAACACAGCTCCTCACAATTCTGACTAAGAAGGTGCACGAAAATGCACAACAAGATGGCTCCTTTCTCCACAAAGATAGACACTTGGAGTTCACAAATGGCAAGACCAAGGCTTCCACTACTCAACCTCCAAACTCAGCCCCCAAGACTGACTCAAACAGTGGCTAAGACTCAGAAAAGACCCTCCTTTCACTCCCACAAGGCTGCTCCCAAGTGTTTACAAGGTGGAAATGTGAAGAAACTCAAGAAAGATCACAACTTGGCTCAAGAAATGGAAGGGAAAGCCAATGGAACAGTAACCAGCAAATGGTCAGCCCCAACTCACGTATAGAAAACTGATCCTAGGGTTTTGTGCCCATAATGGGAGTATTTATAGCCAAAATTCACTTAAGCACGCAGTATTAACTTTAATTGCTACGCTTAGCATTTTAATCCCAAACTTTGGATTATGAAACTAAATAATTTTCTAAGAATTAAAATATTTTTCTTATAATTTTCTGAGCAACCTTCCGGTACGCGCTTTTCCAAGTCAGTACCGGTTTCTAGCACCAGTTCTCATTATTTGGACTTGAAACTCGTTTTACAAGTCCTAAATATTATTCTAGTAATTATCATGCACTTACTTTAATTTTTCCGGGATACTTTTTTGGTACATAGTTATACCGACTAGCGGAACCGGTATCTGAACTTTTCTTCCGAAAAGCGACTTTCAGCATTCTTAATCACTTATTATGATTATTAAGCCTCATAAATAATTATTAGGGTTAATTATGGAATCATTTCTTATTTTTGCATAATTAATTAATTAAATACCTTAATTAACGGTGCGGGTTCTTACAATTTACGTCTTAAGGCTTCCAACAAAGCCACAAGCCCTTAATCACATGATTATGGCTTAGTCCACTAATTATAGAAGTTCAACTTCATCAATCTAGGGTCCACAAACCCCAATAGCCTACTGGACACACAGCACAACTACTGTTCAGCGAAAACCCAGAATATTCGGATATTCTTCGGGACCATATCCGGATATGCAATATCCGGATATCTCACTGTACATATCCGGATATGTAATATCCGGATATACATATTCCCATATCCGGATATCCAATATCCAGATATCCCAAAACTCCATATCCGGATATCCAATATCCGGATATTCCACGGGCAGATATCCGGATATTTCACGACAGAATGCAGCAACTGCATTTCGTGAAGATATCCTTCAAAGGTTGGGTTTTTACCGATTTTAAACACTTAAACATGCATTTCTAGGTGTGTTAAGCATTACCCAACAACAAGTTATCATCTTTTAGCCTTAACATGCATCAAGCTTCCATTTTTAAGCATTAAAACTCAAGTTAAAGGTTGGTGATCATACCACAACTCAAAAACAGAGGATGGAGATGCTCTTGGAGCTCAACACAGCCCCTCAAGTCTGACTCAAAGATGTGCACGAAAATAGCATCACAAAGGTAGGTTCTTTAACACAAAAGGTCACCACTTGGACCTCCAAAAACCAAAACCAAGCTTCTCTCAACCCAAAACCAACAAGTCAGCAACCAAACCTCCCTCACACTGACTTCAAAACTCAGATTCAAGACCACCAACACACTCCCAATGATGATCCTCACTCACACCAAGTGTTTAGGAGAAGAGTTTGTGAAGGAAATGGCCACAAGCTCAAGAAATGATGAAGGGAAGGCAATGGAACAGTAGGCAACACTCAGCCACCAAGTGAGTCACGTAGAGAATTCTGGTCCTAGGGTTTTGTGCCCATAATGGGAGTATTTATAGCCAAAACTCACTTAAGCACACAGTATTAACTTTAATTGCTACGCTTAACATTTTAATCCCAAACTTTGGAATACGAAACTACACATTTTTCCAAGAATTAAAATATTTTTATTATAATTTTCCGAGCACCTTTCCGGTACGCGTTTTTCCACAGCCAGTATCAGGTTCTGGCATCAGTTCTCATTATTTGGACTTGAAACTCGCTTTACAAGTCCTATATATTATTCTAGTAATTATCATGCACTTACATTAAATTTCCGGGATACTTTTTTGGTACGCATTTATACTAACTAGTAGAACCGGTATCTGCACTTTTCTTCCGAAAAGCGACTTTCAGCATTCTTAATCACTTACCATAATTATAAGAGCCTCATAATAATTATAAGGGTCAATTATGGAATCATTTCCTAATTTTGCATAATTAATTAATTAAAATTCCTTAATTAACGGTG
Organism: Gastrolobium bilobum; assembly: GCF_033153095.1. Classification (NCBI taxonomy): domain Eukaryota; kingdom Viridiplantae; phylum Streptophyta; class Magnoliopsida; order Fabales; family Fabaceae; genus Gastrolobium; species Gastrolobium bilobum. The sequence goes on along the minus strand of NW_026895211.1, from coordinate 29,944 downwards.
CGGGTTCTTACATCTGGCATACTAAAGACTTTATTTATAGGTCAAGCCTGGCTTATTTTTAAAAATTAGAGAGCTTGATATGGCCTACAGGCCTTGTAGGCCTCCCTTGTGATATGTTTTTAAAAAATTAAAAAAAAAATTAACAATTTTTAAAATATTCGCTTGACATTACAAGTCATTAACGTGTTCATAAATTGCTGCATTTTTTTGCACGAGATATAAATTTCACTAGTGAGCATTAAAAATTTTACAATAGTAAAAAAGATAACTAAAAAAATATACTAGGCAAAGTTCCGTTCATGCATGCACAAGTACTTCTCATAAGAAATAAAAAATGACAAACAAGAAAGAGTCAACATAATACCCCAACTCTATAATATATATAAGAGAGGAATATAGTCAAAGAAATGGAGAAAATAAGAAAAATACAATTATTAGGTCTACCAAAGCTGAAATAAAGTTTACAAAAGAATATCATTCATTGAAATATCTTTAAACCACCATCAAGACAAGGGTTGGTACTAATTGTCACCTAAAATAATATTATTTTATTTTATTTTTAAAAATTAAATAGGCCATCCTACAAGGCTTTAGGCCAGGCTTGACAAAATTGGCCTACGGCCTATTTGTTAAAAAGGCTTTCTTATAAGTGTAACACCCCGTGTATACCCGGAATATTAACATTACATCGTATTAAGCGGTGCTTAATTAAAAATGCGGAATATTCTTTTTCTTTTCAATTATGATGTCATTATCAATTACCAACTTGATTACTTAATCAATTCCATAAAATATCGCCTGTATGTAAATTGCAATAAGACATCTACTGAAATACCTCAATATATAGATAAAGTGTGTATCTAAATCACGGCATTATATCAAGTAATCCGGACAATATCTTGATACATTATTACAACTCCAAAAGACTCAAGACATAAAAATACTATGTGTCATGGACAATCCCCATGCTCACCAAATAAACATAGTAACCAACGAGTCTCAACATAAAACTCCAATACATAAACTGAAGCTATAAGCATAAAAGCAGCATACAAATCCAGCATCCAAACATGGCAGCATAATATAACAGCAATCTAACTCAGCTCCGGCCTCCTGCCGCCTGAGGTCTCAACATTATCTGACCTTGAAATAAGCATTCCCCAAACGTGGGGTGAGATCTCTAAACAAGAAATCTCAGGAAGACAAGGGGTCCTCAAGGATCTTCCACCCCAAGCTCACTTACATGTGCAATATAAGTTCAAAAAGCATTTATATCATTATCAGTTCCAAAACTATGTAGTGTAACAGATATCAATGGCATGTGTGTAATCACTATCTACTGGCCAGAGAAATGTAGGAATACGTCTATTCCCTACATGTAGTACAAGGAACACCGCTTGCACCTCACCTACAGCCTCACCCTCTTGTATGTTCCACATACTCAGGCTTACCGTATAGGTGGAACACCTCCATGCATATCAAAAGGCACTAACATATAATAGCTCAACAACATTTTCAAAACATCTAAAGCATGTAACACAGCATGCATATACCATATCCCCATGGGACATGGTGGAACCACAACATGGCTAAACCGAGGACACGAAAGCTTACCTCTAAGCTAGCTATCCAATGCCACAAGCTCAAAGTCCAATCACAGCAGATCACAATCTGATATGGACCAAACATAAATCAATAACATGTACCACATGCATACAAATTAAAGACAACGCCTTTTCATTACGTTTTCAAGTCTTAAAGCTTCTAACAAAGTCACAAGCCCTTAATCCCATGATTCTAGCTTAATCCATTAAAAGCAGAAGTTCAACTTCATCAATCTAGGGTCTACAAACCCCAATAGCCTACTGTGCTCACAGCACAGCTACTGTTATTCGAAATCCCAGAATATCCGGATACTCCTCTGGACCATATCCGGATATGCAATATCTGGATATCTCACTTTCCATATCCGGATATGCAATATCCGGATATACAAATTCACATATCCGGATATACAATATCCAGATATCCCAAAACCCCATATCCGAATACACATATCCGGATATCATATCCGGATATTCCACGGGCAGATATCCGGATATTTCACGACAGAATGCAGTTTCTGCATTTTCGTGAAGATATCCCTTAAAGGTTCCCTTTTACCGATTTTAAACACCTAATCATGCATTTCTAGGCGTGTTCAACATTACTCAACAACAAGTTATCATCTTTTAACCTTAACATGCATCAAGCTTCCATTTTTAAGCCTTAAAACTCAAGATCAAAGGTTGATATACATACCAAGGCTCAAAACTCAGAATGAAGATGCTCTTGGAGCTCAACACAGCCCCTCAAGTCTGACTCAAGGAAGATACACGAAAATGGCTTCACAAAGGTTGGTTCTTTAACACAAAGGTCACCACTTGGACCTCCAAAAACCAAAACCAAGCTTCTCTCAACCCAAAACCAACAAGTCAGCAACCAAACCTCCCTCACACAGACTTCACAACTCAGAAACAACACTACAAACCCCTTCCCAAAGGTGACTCTCCCTCACACAAGTGTTTAAGAAGAAGAAACCACAAAGAACAAGGAAGAAATGGCTCCAAGAATCTCAAAGAAGAAGAACTCAGCAATGGAACAGTGCCAAGGTGCACTCAGCCACCAAGTCACGTATAAAATTCTGATCCTAGGGTTTTGTGCCCATAATGGGAGTATTTATAGCCAAAACTCACTTAAGCACGCAATATTAACTTTAATTGCTACGCTTAGCATTTTAATCCCAAACTTTGGATTCTGAAACTACATAATTTTCTAAGAATTATCATATTTTTCTTATAATTTTCTGAGCAACTTTCCGGTACGCGCTTTTCCAAGTCAATACCGGTTTCTAGCACCAGTTCTCATTATTTGAACTTGAAACTCGTTTTACAAGTCCTACATATTATTATAGTAATTATCATGCACTTACCTTAATTTTCCGGGATACTTTTTCGGCACGCATTTATACAGACTAGCAGAACCGGTATCTGCACTTTTCTTCCGAAAAATGACTTTCAGCATTCTTAATCACTTATTATGATTATTAAGCCTCATAAATAATTATTAAGTTCAATTATGGAATCATTTCTTATTTTTGCATAATTAATTAATTAAATCACTTAATTAACGGTGCGGGTTCTTACAATAAGCCTAAGCCTATTCTACTTTTCAACGTATGCAGGGCGAGGCTAGGCTTAACGTAGGCTGGGCTGTAGGCTAGGCCAGGCCAGCCTAGCCCATTTACACCCCTATTAGGGAGTGTGTTTTTGCCACGCCATTAGGACTAATAGATTTTTGCATTTTTTTTATGGATTAATTCATTAAAAATAAAATTACATATTGAAAATAATGAAAAGTTAACCCAAAGTGTAATCTTTTCTAAATTGACTCCCCCTATATAAAGTGTAACAATAATAATAATAACCACATATTAGTTAGCCACATTAATTTTGTTTCAACGGAAATGATTATTTTCAGTTAAATTAAATGGAAGTTAATTAACCACCTGAGAGTTACAACCAAATTTTAATATTCTTTATCATTCTAATTTTTAATTTTTCAATGCCAAAACAACGTCGTTTTGGTGAACATTAGACAAAGTTGTTTAAAGTAACATTAGATATTTTTTTTTTCAAATTTTATTTATGCACATACCGTTATTTTATTTGATTTAATTGAAAATGGAAGAAGGTACAATTAAGTAGTGAGTTACCTACTTTCCCTCCCTTTCTTATAATTTGTTAGAAATTTAGAATACTTATGAATTGGTGTTTATATTGTTTAAAGACGGCTTATTATTTTGTATTTTTTTATAGGGTTCGCTTTTGCTGCTGTTACTGCAGATAAGTTATCTGCAGTAAGCCTAATACGACGTCATTTTGGGCGGAAATCATGGTATTTTTGTAATTTTAATTTATTTCAGGATTATTATAGTCTTTATAATTATAATTATTTAATTTTTCTATCCCAAAACGATGTCGTTTTGGGAGTAAATGCAGATAACTTATCTGCAGTAACTGCACAAATATTATTCTATTTTTTATAAGTGATAAATTCATTTTGTTTTGGTGACTTTCATTTGCATTTATACTGAATTACTTTATAATTTTCTTTTAGCTAATTGTATTTATGTGTAATTATTTAATAACTTATTTTCATCTACGTACAAGTTTAATATTTGATGGTTTATGTTTCTCGTCTTAACAGAATCAATGATGTTGTGGATTGTTCTTAACTTATTTTATTCCAATATTTTGTGGCATTTTAATTTATCTTATTTAGTTGTTTTTTTTTTTTCCCATACAGATGTGATTGGTCCTACCTAACTCAAATCGTACTAATTGTATAATAGATGATATAATAGATAGGATCCAAAAAAAAAGAAAAAATAGTATGAAGTTTATTTTCTTCAAGGGGAAGTCTGAAAGTGTAATAGATGAATTGATGAATAAATAATAAAAAAATTAATTTATTTTAGAGTCTAAGCTTTTTTATTTAACTTTTTACGAAAAATAAAAAATAATTTTTTTTCTAAAATAAGATGTTAGCAAACATGTTATAAATAATTTAAAAAATATTTTTGGGAAATAATTGAGAAGTATTGTTCTAAGTCAAATCCATACCTGGATTAAGCCAAAGCAAACTAAAACGAGTCGGGGATCAGAATCCCTAAACTCGAGAAGAAGGATTTTTAGTCCAAGCCAAACTCTGAGGTAACTCTCCTAGAAATACATAATGCACACTACTCAAACACCCTAAACTCTCATAAGCTCTTCGTACAGACCCCCACACCACAGTTTCAAGCCCTAACATCTTACAACGTCATCATCATTACTAGCTAACCGACAGATCCAATATCAAATACGAACCCTTCTGATCAAGTACTATATTTCATTCTACTGAAGTAAAATATATTTCTTTCTAATTAACTTAAAATCATAAGAAGCAATTTGTTAAAGAATTAGAAGTAAACAAAAGAATTTATATTTTAACGAAACATTCTAATATGACCGATAGTAAAATGAAAATTGCTCTTCGATTTAATTAACCAAAATGTGATTAATAAAATTTTGAATTTTTTTCCACAATTATGAAACAGTTTAACTTTGATGCATTGCTAGTATTTTTGTATAATTGTGGATTGATTTTTTGTTGACAAATCATTAAAGAATTTGATTATGCTAATAACGGTATGAAATTTCAAATTGGTTATATAAGATAATATTAAATTAAGTATAATTTTTTTCAATGATATTACATCAAAATTAAATTTAATATAAGAACAGATTACTTTTATTCCACTGAGCACTCCTTAAAAATAAAGGAAATGTATGCTTGTAATATTGTCTTACATTTAACCGTGTTAACTACGAATACGTCTAATTTATAAAATATTAAGAATTAAATTAGTTTATACATGTGCGATGATTAAATTTTTTATTTAAACTTTTAGAAACATATATTTAACATCATTAAGTCCCACTGGGTTCTCTACCAAAAGAAAAAAAGTCCCACTGGGTTATGTATATAAAAAAAAAGAAGTCCCACTAGGTTATGGTAGAGGACATTAACAATTAACTCATTTAATCAAAACAGCGAACCGTAGCAGCCCCTTGACGACGAACTCAGTCATAAATGGCTAAATTCCCCATACTTGCTTTACGTGACAGCTACGGATCATTGAATATTCAAGCCTCAATGCCTATATATAGCTACGCAAGTTAAAACCCATACTTCACAAGCAACCTCTGAAAACAAGAACTCATCACTATTCACCAACAATGACGATCACCCGTGTTGCTCTCTGCCTTTGCTTTGCATTCCTCTTCAATGGTATATTTCAATTACATTTTCCATTCTCTTATTCTCTTTATCATAGACATTAACGCATTATAAGTTATCACATGTATTTATATATGTAACAAAATATATACATTCCTCATGTTAATGGTACACAAGTATGGGAATAGATTTTGTCTTATTTGATGTGACCATGTTATGTAACAAGATCCTAACCATTCATGAGCATATTAGTCAATAGTAATGAGAAATGAAGAAAGAAATAATATCGGAATGTAACATGACAAAATCATCAATGTTGATTTGGCCATAAATAATTATAATACTATCACACGACATGGTCGTGTTAAATAACATATGAGATGATTTATTCCTTAAGTGTAGGTTAATGTTTACTCACATTACTTTATAAGGTGTAAAATTTGTCAATTTTGAAATCTATACATGACTTGATTCATCAAATCCCAACTCACAGTTTATCATTTTGGTTTTGCATACAGTGGCTCAAGGAGCCAAGGTTACTTTCAGAAACAATTGCCCATACACAGTATGGCCAGGAACCCTAACCGGCGACCAGAAGCCTCAACTATCAACAACAGGTTTCGAGTTGGCAACGGGAGCATCCAACTCCGTGGACCTCCCCTCACCATGGTCAGGTAGGTTTTGGGCTAGGACGGGATGTTCGAACAACAACGGAAAGTTCAGTTGTGCCACTGCCGATTGTGCCTCCGGTCGAGTAGCATGCAATGGTGCCGGTGCAATCCCTCCAGCAACTTTGGTAGAAATTACAGTAGCATCAAATGGAGGTCAAGATTTCTATGACGTGAGTAACGTGGACGGGTTCAACGTGCCCATGTCGGTGACCCCACAAGGTGGGAGCGGTGAATGCAAAACCTCAAGCTGCCCTAACAACATCAACAATGTGTGCCCTGCGGAGCTCCAAATGAAAGGTTCTGATGGAAGCGCGATTGCTTGCAAGAGTGCTTGTTTGGCTTTAAACCAACCTCAGTATTGTTGCACTGGTGCTTTCAACACACCAGAGAAATGTCCATCAACAAAATACTCTGACATTTTCAAGCAGCAATGTCCTGATGCTTATAGCTACGCATATGATGACAAGACTAGCACCTTTACTTGCTTCTCCAAACCTGACTATGCCATCACATTCTGCCCTTGAAGTCCTCCATCGATGCATAATAGACTTTGTCGTGCCTCACAAAAAAATAAATGCGTATTTCAATATATAATACTATTATGATCCACACAATATGAATAAAAAAATCACGTGCTTTCAGTGATTGTATTGACTCATTATCTAATAAAGTTTTATTATTTTACTTTTTTTGTCTGTGATTAAATTGGAGTGGTGTGTTTGTTTTTGCTCTTTACCTTCATTACTCTTTCATATATTATGATCTTATACCCTCTCCAAATGACTGACATATCCAAGGCAAGAGCTGCAAATTATTTAATTTGATGGTCTCGGTGACCAATATTGCAGCTAGTAGTAACTATTCAAATTATAATTCATGCTGAGAAAAAGAATTAAGTAAAACAAATGTAGAGAAAAGTTTAAAAATCGCCCTATGGTTTTTTTTAGAGTCACTTATCCCCGTATGGTTTTTTTTATCATGGTTTTTTCAATGCAATCCATCTTTTAACTATGTTAAAAATTAAATTAAACCCTACTTTTTTCCTTGTAAAAAGAGTCATTGTAAAGATAAGAATTTTACACTACAATGTTATTTTTTTCATCCAACTCTAATTGCTTTCTAAAATTTATATCAAAATATCAAAAAACTTTTCATCCCAACAATGTTGAGAGAAAAATTACAATGAAAGTTATAAGTTACTAACTAATTTCGATTTTCCAATAAAATAATATTCATAAAAACTGATAGCAAGAATGAACGATCAATTTAGAACTATTATATTTATTCTCACGAATTCATGTATCTTTAATAAAATTAACTTGACTTGATTTTGATAAATGTATTAGTATCTTAAATTTAGATAAAATTAAATACTATTTAAGTAATCAATTTATATGTAAATATAATTTTATTCAGGGTTCAAAAATTAAAATGAAAAAAAAGTGAGCCAGAGATAGGTAACATAGAAAATAAAAATGTTGGAAAATGCTAATATATTAAGGATTAGATTGGTTTATTGACATACAGTACTCGTTAGCGCTATACTCAAAGCTATGAGTAAATACGCATAAATGAAAAGCGAAATTGATCACAAATAAAACAGAAAAATCTGAAAAAAATTCAAATAAATAAGGAGTATATGAAGTTAAAAGAGAGAGTTCAATTTAAGTTAAATAATTATACATATTTTAAATGGAGTTAAGGGTTTGAACATGTAATATTGTATGTCTTAGTATTATAATAAAATACCATGGTTTTTTTCCAAGATCAGGGTAAATATTATGGGACCCACCAATATTTATAACAAAAATGTCTTTAATTACAACATGTTGGATTTGTGCCATCATGTCACGCATGGTGTAAGAAAACGCACTACTAAATTAGGAATTTAAAAAGTTAAATACGATGTTAATAAATAATTACATAATTGACATAGGAAAATTAAGAGAAAATAATAATAATAATTAAGATTAGGTCATTTTTCGAAAGAAAAGTGCAAATATTGGGTATTTCATGGCATAAATGCGTACTGGTGAAGTGTCTCGAAAAATTAAAATTAAAATATGATAATTCTTACAAAAATTTCTAGGTTAAGAATATAAAATTTGAAAGAAAAATAAAGAAAGGAGCTATTAGAATAAATATTGTCATATTCAAGGAAGCACAGACACTTGTAAAAACAGGGAGAGTCGTGTCCGACACGCTCCGACACGTTCCGACACGCTTCGACACGGTGTCGGACACGCGGTCAACTTTTTTCGACACGTTGACCATTCCGACACGCGAATTTGACCGTGTCCGACACGGTCAAATGACATTTTCGTAATTTTTTAAATTTTTTTTAAATTTTTTTTTAAAATTAGAATATATTAATAAAGCTTCCACCTGATCATATCAATTTTATTTTTTTGTCTTTTTTCCCTTAAGTAGATAAGAGATCATCTCAGCATCATTGTTGTCAATTCTTATCACGCTCTTGTTGTATCTCCTTCTCTCTGAACTCTCTCTCTAATATGATTTGATCTCTCTATATGATATTATATCTTTTTCTCATCCCAGTTCTTATTTTTTTTTATTAAAGCTTCCATCTTTATAACGTGTTGATGGGTATTATTAATTTAGTTTCACTTTTTTGTTAAATTATTAAATATTAAATGAAATATACACTATATAAATTAAAAATATTATTTAATATTAAAACGTGTCCCAACGTGTCGAAATCCATAATTTTTTAGGATTGACGTGTCGGAGTATCGTGTCGTGTCGTGTCACGTGTCGCGTATCGTGTCGATGCTACATAGGTCATATTAGTGAGCAGTGTTCTTTAAATGACAATAACCTTATTCCTCCTTTATTTACTAACACTCCTTCATAGACCCATTTCTTTCCCTAAACCTTAGCACACTTTGTTTTCCTCTCCATGCCTTCTTTTTCTCCACCTTGTGAAATCATCAAAAGTATTCACTTTCTTCATCTCTCTTCCATGGAAATCCTTTAAACACTTGGGAGCTTGTGATTAATGTTACAAAAAACCCATTCTTGGGGTATTCAGGGTTCTGTTATGGGGAGTTGTGGGGCTGTCCTCTTTGGTTTAGGGTATAGGAACCATTGTTGCACTCTTATGAGGGGTAGTCCTCACAATATCCATTGTTGCAGTGACTAGAAGTATCTTCAGAGCCCTCAAAGTTTCCTATTTTCTCTGTTTTTAAGAGCCTCAAGGTAACCATATACCCTTTTCTTTGCATTTTTTTTTATTTTATGAAAATGGCTTGTTTTGAGTAATCAAAAGGGAAACTTTAATGATTTGAGTTGAGAGTTTTTAATCTAAATATAATAAAGTTAATTGAACTTCTTTAAGTGGGTATATCGAAGTTAGAACCCTTGGGAAGCCATGGAAATAGGGATTATACAGAAAAAAATGCAATTTTTCTCCATTCTGTCGTGGGGGAATCGATTCCCAGTCTGGGAGAATCGATTCCGGCTGGGAAAAAATGACAACAACACATTAGTTTAGTAAAATCGCGTTATCTCGAGCTACAAAGCTCCAAATTAAGTGATATTTGAACCTTTTTGAAGTTAACACATAGGTCTACAAACTTGTAAAATTTAAGATCCATTGGATAAGTGGATTGATTGCGGTTTGATTTTTAAGTTGCTGCCTTTAAGAAGCCGACAGTGGCTCAAGGAGCCAAGGTTACTTTAAGAAATAATTGCCCATACACAGTATGGCCAGGAACCCTAACTGGCGACCAGAAGCCTCAGCTGTCAACAACATGTTTCGAGTTGGCAACGGGAGCATCCAACTCTGTGGACCTCCCCTCACCATGGTCAGGTAGGTTTTGGGCTAGGACGAGGTGTTCGAACAACAACGAAAAGTTTAGTTGTGCACCGCCGATTGTGCGTTGGGATGCAACGGTGCCAGGGCAATCCCACCAGCAACTTTGGTAGAAATTACGATAGCATCAAATGGAGGTCAAGATTTCTACGATGTAAGCAACGTGGACGGGTTCAACGTGCCCATTTCGGTGACCCCACAAGGTGGGAGTGGTCAATGCAAAACCTCAAGCTGCCCTAACAACATCAACAATGTGTGCCCTACGGAGCTCCAAATGAAAGGTTCTGATGGAAGCGCGATTGCATGCAAGAGTGCTTGTTTGGCTTTCAACCAGCCTCAGTATTGTTGCACTGGTGATTTCAACACAGCAGAGAAATGTCCACCAACAAAATACTCTGACATTTTCAAGCAGCAATGTCCTGATGCTTATTGCTACGCATATGATGACAAGACTAGCACCTTTACTTGCTTCTCCAATCCTGACTATGCCATCACATTCTACCCTTGAAGTCCTCCATCGCTACATAATAGACTTTGTCAAGCCGCATAAAAAAATAAGTGCATACTGCAATATATAATACTATTATGAGCCACACAATATGAATAAAAAAATCACGTGCTTTTGGTGATTGGGTTGAATCATCATCCAATAAAGTTTTATTTTATACTTCTTTTTGTCTGTGTGATTAAATTTGAGTGGTGTGTTTGTTTTTTCTCTTTACCTTCGTTATTCTTTCATTATGATCTTGTACCCTCTCCAAATGACTGACATATCCAAGGCAAGAGCTGCAAATTATTTAATTTGTGGTGAGAAAAAAAAGTAGAGAAACATTTTTTTTATCATGGTTTTTACAATTCAATCCACCTTCTAAGCATGTTACAAATTAAATTAAATGCTTGATTTTATGCTTATAAAAAGAATCGTTGTAGAGATAAAAATTATATACCGCAATGTTAGTTTTTTTCATCCAACTCTAATTGTTTTCTAAGATTTATATCAAACTGTCATGAGAGAAAAATTACAATGAAAATTATAAGTTAGGAACTAATTATGATCTTTCAAGAAGATAATATTCACAACATTATATAAAGACTTCCATGATGCATTGAAGAATATTACCATAGCTAGCAGTATGGGTGATATGAGTTTCTTGCTGGAATATGCTTTGTTGTGCTTTTATGAAAATGATATATATGCATTGATATATGCCTGAGATATGTGAATATACATGTTGATGTAATGTATGGATGTGATGTTGGGTACTTACACGATCAGGCAGCAACCATGGTGTGTAGTATACCTGTTGATATAATGTATAGATGTGATGTTAGTACTTGTACGATCAGCAGCAACCTTGGTGTGCAAGGCATGAGGCAGTATCCCTCATGTTCGGTAGGTAGCAGACGTTCATAAACCCTATTGTAACATCCCGGAACGGAAGCGGTGTGCAAGGCATGATGCATCTACTTTTCGGTAGCCCGAAACGGAAGAGCTCCATAGTTAAGCGTGCTTGACTTGGAGCAATTCTGGGATGGGTGATCTCGTGGGAAGTTTTCCCAGGAAGTGTGCGAGTGAGGATAAAGCATGTTGAAAAGTCCAGTGTTAGTGTGTGGGGATAGTCATTGATTCTTGAAGCGGCCGGGCGTTACAAGTGGTATCGTAACACCCCGTGTATATCCGGTTTGTTAACATGTCATCGTATTAAGCCACGCTTAATTAAAAATGCAGAATAACTTTTTACTTTCAATTATGACGCCATTATCCTTAGCCAAGTTGATTACTTAATCATTTTCATAAAAACATCGCTTGTATGTAAATTGCAAAAGACAGCTATCTACATTGAATAACCTCGTATATAATAAGTGAGTATCTAAGTCACGGAACTACAACACGTAGACTGGACATAATCCTGATACAATTATACAACTCGAATCTAAAAGCATAAAGTCAAGTCAATGTGGCATGGACAATCCCCATACTCACCAAATAAGGCACAAGGCCAACAAGTCTCACCACAACATCATAATAATGAAGGCAGTAAATCAGAATAACAGCCAGTCATATCAGCATAACATCAAACACCTCAACTCAGCTCCGGCCTCTTGCCGCCCGAGGTCTCAACCCCAGGGTTACCTGAACCTGAAAATGGTGCCCCAAACATGGGGTGAGATCTCTAAACAGAAATCTCAGTAAGGCAAGGGGTCCTCAAGGATCTTCCACCCTAAGCTCACTTACATGTGCAATATAAGTTCCAAAAGCAGTGCAATGCAGCAGATAATCATGTCATGTGTGTTATAACTAATCTACTGGCCAGAGAGATGCAAGAATACGTCTATTACCCACGCCGTACGCGCCCATGCCGTACCTGCCCTCAGGATCACATCCCGTCTAGACGAACACCACATACATATCATAAGGCATTTGCACTTAACAGCTCAATAGCATTTCAATAAAATAATACATGAAAACACATCATGCATATAAACCATCCCCCCATGGGATCTGGTGGAACCAACAATGGCTAAACTGAGGACACAAAAGCTTATCTTGCAAGCTAACTATCCAAGCCAAGAGTCCAACCAAGCTCAAAGTCTACACACAGCACGATCACAATCTGTTTGGACCAATAATAATATCAATATACATGCTCTACAAGAAAACGACATAAAGACAACGCCTTTCCTTTATGTTTCATGTCTTTAGGCTTCTCACAAAGCCATAAGCCCTTAATCACTTAGATTCTGACTTAGGTTATTTATTACAGAAGTTCACATTAACTAATCATGGGTCCACAAACCCAAAATAGCATTATGTATGAACAGTACCGTTACTGTTCTCGAAAACCCAAAATATCTGAATATTTGTCGAGGCCATATCTGGATATCAATATCCGGATATCCATATCCGGATATTTCGCGACATATCCCTTCCAAGGTTCCATTTTTAACACTTCTAAACGTTAAAGCATGCATCTTTGAACCCCTCTAGGTCAGTTATCATGTTGGTTACTTGTTTATCTTATTAAACATGTCAATACTCCACTTTTACCCATTAAAACTCATGATCAAAGTGATGGTGCTTACCACCAAGGCTCAAAACAAAAATGGGGTGGCTCTTGGAGCTCACAAGTCAGCTCCAACTTCTGACTTCAAGTGTTCACGAAAATAGCACCCCAAGATGGGTCCTTTCTCTTCAAAGGTCACTCCTTAAAGCTTCTACAACCAAGAAATGACTCCCACTCCTCAACCCAAGACCTCAGCCCTAAACACTCACTCAAACAGAGGTAAAACAACTCAGAAGGCACCCTCATCTCCCTTACAACCACTCTACCTAGTGTTTACAATGTCTAAAAGAGAAGAATCAATGGAAAAAGAGATGACTTGGGAGTTTTTCAAGCAAGAGTGGCCATGGAGAAGGTGACAAGCATGAAGACACACACGCACACAGCAGCCAAACCCACGCATAAAGGCTGGAGGATCAGCCTAGGGTTGTGTGAAAGAGTCTATTTATAGGCCACTTAATTTAATCACACAGTATTAGCATTAATAGCTATGCTTAGCATTTTAATCCCAAACTTATGATTCTGAACCTACTCATTTTTCTAAGATTTGTCATATTTTTATTTTATTTTTCGCAGCACCTTTCCAATACGCGCTTTTACATAGCCAATATCAGTTCTGGCACCAGTTGTCATTATTTTGACTTAAAACTTGTTATGCCAGTCCTATATATTTTTCTAGTAACATACATACTTTTCATAATTTTCCGGGTTACTTCATCGGTACGCATTTATACCGTGGAGCAGAACCGGTATCTACACTTTTCGTCAGAAAAACGACTTTCAATATTATTTCACACTTACTATAATTATTTAAGTCTTCTCATAATTATTAGGGTCAACTATGAAATTATTTTCTAATTCTCATATTTATTTAATTAATTTCCTAAATTAACGGTGCGGGTCCTTACATTCACCCCACCTTTTTAAGGATTTTGTCCTCAAAATCAGAAACATACCTGCCTCGGAAGTTAGGGTACTGCCGAAGAAGCTCGTCCTCTCGCTCCTAGGTACACTCCTCAGGAGTTCTTCCAATTCATTGCACTTTGACCATCAGAATGATCTTGCTCCTCAGCTGCTTCTCGCCACGATCGAGAATCTTGAGTTGTCCGACGGGAGTCTTTAGGTTCTCCCGAATCTCCACATCATTTGGTTGAACCACGTGCGAAGGATCTGCTATGTACTTCCGAAGCTGAGACACGTGAAACACGTCGTGGAAGTTAATTTATTCATTATTAGAAATTTGAAAATCATTCCATAATTGAACCTAATAATTATGATAAGGCTTAAATAATAGAGGGAGGATATTCTTACTACCAAAATTTTCTACTACTAACTTACTACCTATGTAATCACCATTGAATCAAAGAGGAAAAATGCTAAAAAGTTTTTGAAAAAAGAGAAAATGTTGATCCAAAGATGATTAGATAGGTAGTGAGTTGTGAATGCAACTACTCAGATGTATCTGGTCACCTTTTTGGGCTATATGGGGCGCACCATATAGCTGATCTTATGAAGATTTCTGATCAGAATTTTGAATAGGTTTTGAACCAATTTTCAAGAGAATATTCCAGGAGCCTGTTAGAAATTTTTGAAATTAAACAGCTCCACTTCTCTCTCTCCAATCTGGCGCCTAATGATCAGATTTTGGGAGAAAATCTGATTGGTATTTTTATTTTAAATACTCTCCTCTTATGCGCCTATGTTGTTAGTTGTTCCTCCAAGGGTTTTTTCTGAAAAGCCTAGCCTATTCTCTTTTCTCTCCTGCGCCACTTGTGAAGCTTTCACATTGAGAGCTTCACTCTTTCAAACACTTTCACTTAGCCTCCATCTTCATACATAGAGCGCCTAGCAAGCCTCTTTGTGGTGATCATCCGGTGGCTTCACAAGAAGGAGTTCTTGCACCTAGACGAGTGGGTGGTGTGGATCAACGTTAGAGGATCTGAACCCTTCAGACCTGCCTTGATCATCTGGTGATTTCACGAACAAGGTAACATCATGCTTTCCTAAAGCATGATCTTGATGTGCATGTATATTCCGCAAAGAAAATTTTTGTTTTTCCCTCTTGCATGTATCGGCCTTCAAGGCCATTTCGAACTTTCAAGTGGTATCAGAGCCCGGTTGCTTTACCATCGACGGGTGATGGTACCTTGTTTGTGATCGTATTTTTCACGGTTAAAATCTCTTTAAAGGTTAAAGATTCAATTTTTTATGAATGGATTCTAATTTACAATACTTTAAACGGTTAAAGTTTTCGTTTTTGTGAACATGTTATTTCGAATGCCATGTTCATGCATCCATTCATATTCATGGTTGTCTTTTTCTTTATAAAAGTTTTAAAAGGAAGCACCTTTTTGAAGGGTGGAGTTCGACCATGAAAGGTGATTTGAACACCTTGATTGTTTTCTTATTTTTTTCTCCATGAATTGTTTCATGAGCATGCAATAAAAATTTTCGAAAATTAATCTCATATACATGAGTATATGGTTCGGCCATTAAGTGTTGATGGCTACATGCATGATTTAATTTTGTGTTCTTTGAGAAAGAGTCAACAAAATTAGAATTATATTAATTGTTATATAATTCGGCCAATTGAAAAATTAAGAAAAGTTTTAAATTTTAAATATGTTTTGATAATTAATTGTTAAATATCAAAACATACGTGAAAAATATATATTATGTGATAATATTTTGTACTTGTGAGTTGTCTAACATTTCAGGTGCAAAAGAGGAAGGGGATGGTCATGGTGCCCGGAATTTGAAATTTTTCAAATTTTAAATTAATGTGTAATTTTGGGCTCTTTTAAAAGAGATGTAATTTGAATTTCAAATTTTGTAATTTAAATTTTGTATTTTAAATTTTGTCCCTCCAAGATGTTTTGGAGTTTCTTTAATTGTAATTAGAGAAATTAGGTTAGTGGCGTATAGACGACAAGAAGCCGAGGCTTGAGAAGCAAGATGGACAAAAGAGCGAGCACCATGACTATCTCAAAATAAAACTGTTTTATTTGCATGTATGTTATTATACGACTAGTATGCATGAGATAGAGTATCGCGATATGTATGCTTTATGGCTTATGACGTCTAGTATGCATGAGTTGGACTCAATCGTGTTTGTATGATTATTATGCAAGGCCAATTGCGACTAGTTTAAACCGTTAGATGTATGACATAGGTTACGACTAGCATGATAATATATTAATGCGTTTGATGAGACTTAATAAACCCTTAATAAAATGAACCCTTAAAAGGAATAAAATTATTGAGCGCATGATTACCTCCCACCACCAATATTACTCAAACCTCCTCTAAATAGTGGTGCTCTACAACCCAGTTGGGACCCACTGTTTCGTTGAGTAAGAGTAGTATTAGAAGTGTAAGACACTTGGGGTGCTGGTTAGTGCTTAACTGAGACATGAGCTGCAGGCTAAGCCGGGCTTATGTGCTTAGGGTAATAGTGCTAGGTTGGTTGCATGAGATGCACCACTAAGTGACAAGGAGTTGTCAACCTAATGTTAAGAAAGGGTATAAGATACCATTGATAAAGATCAATCCATTATTTAAATTAATCTTGCGGTCTCAGACGGGGGTTAAAATAAATAATCGCATTCTTAATCCCACTAAGGTAAATTCTAAATGTAGAATAACCCTAAGTCAAAAGTGAAAGTTCAAAATGGCCTTGAAGGCCGATGCATGCAAGGGGGAAAAACAAAATTTTTCTTTGCGGAATATACATGCACATCAAGATCATGCTTTAGGAAAGCATGATGTTACCTTGTTCGTGAAATCACCAGATGATCAAGGTCGGCCTGAAGGGTTCAGACCCTCTAATGTTGATCCACACCACCCACTCGTCTAGGTGCAAGAACTCCTTCTTGTGAAGCCACCGGATGATCACCACGAAGAGGCTTGCTAGGCGCTCTATGTGTGAAGATGGAGGCTAGGTGAAAGTGTTTGAAAAAGTGAAGCTCTCAATGTGAAAGCTTCACAAGTGGCGCAGGAGAGAGGATAGAATAGGCTAGGTTTTCATAAAAACCCTTGGAGGAACAACTGATCACATAGGCGCATAAGAGGAGAGTATTTAAAATAAATACCAATCAGATTTTTCTCCTAAAAATCTGATCATTAGGCGCCAGATTGGAGAGAGAGAAGTGGAGTTGTTTTATTTCAAAAATTGCTAACAGTCTCCTAGAATATTCTCTTGAGAATTGGTGACCAGAAAAGATTAGCTATATGGTGCGCCCCATATAGCCCAAAAAGGTGACCAGATACATCGGAGTAGTTGCATTCAAATTTGAATCAATTCACTCAGATTTTCTCCCAACTGACTGAATCTTCTGGAGCTGATTTTGATGAGCAAATCTTGCTCACCAACAACCCAAATCAGCACCATATATGGCCTTGGATCTTTTCCAAAAGATTCTCTCATGATACTAGTGATTTGTTCCAACAAGATCTCATCTTATCCTTTTGTTATAAAACAACCTTTCATAGGCAATTCAAATTCAAATTCAAATATTTGAATTCAAACATTCAAATATTCAAATTCAAATATTCAAACATTCAAATTCAAAATTCAAATTCAAAATTCAAATTTTCAAATTTCAAAATTACAATTTCAAAATTCGAATTCAAAATCCAAATTTCAAAATTCAAATTTCAAATTCAAAATTCAAATTTCGAAATTCAAATTCAAAATTCAAAATTCAAATTTCGAATTCCAAAATTCAAAATTTAAATGTTTGATAATTAATTTAATTAATTAAATTAATTAGTAATGTCTTGGACTATCCAAGCCCATTACAATGAACCATGCGCCCTCCACCCCTTTAGGTGGAGTTCCAAACAACTTCTTGGGCTAATAACTATTATTAGGCCCAATACCTTTAATACTAGAGCATCTAGACAATTAGGTGTTTGTGTGTGACCCATTAGGTCCAACTTAGCCACTGACATAAATGGGCTTGGGCCCAATAAGCCCACAACCCATCTAATGACAACACAGAGCACTAGCAATGCTTTGTTGCCCCAGAACTAGTTAGATTAATGATTTGATCAATCTATTAAACATATTTGGTTGCCGTATATATTTCCTTTCGTCTCGGTTACCTTCCCATAAAACCTAGGGTAAGGAAGCGTATCAACCCCTGCGGTTTAGGGTAAGCTTTATTCGAAATAGGGAATCTTCAATTTACATACTCTAAAGGCAGATCATCTCATGATCTCTTTTACTATGCATAGATTCCCGAGTCCCTGTAAATGTCATCCCGATTTCTCCGGTTTACAGATAACCTACTCTCTCACAGAGATTTGACTAATTCCTTCAGCTTATCACCCTAGCCCTGTGTTCTTTCAGGACAAGCCCAACAGTATACCTACGAGTCTCCATGTTTCAGGCAGACGAGGTGCACAATCAAAGCATACCTTCTAGAACACAGTCTAGGTAATAACTTCTGGTCTTAGGAAAGACATACCCAAATATAAAGAGACTACTCTAATGATACTCTCTGTGAGAGTTCCTCATAGAGTCTCTTTGTGGGTCCGTTCAGTGCGAGCTATACCCTTATAGGTCCACCCACGACTTTAGCTAAGACATCTCCATATCTGTAGCACATGAGGTCTATACCTTGTATCCATATACAAATAGATAAGTCGTGCTAGTCTTACCCGAGATTACTGACCCCATTCTCAGTATCTCTAGACTAGGAACATAAAATTAGGAATAAACATCCGGTATTCTTGAATCCTCATGATTGTGATCTCATCACAGATACTCAAGAGATACCTATTTTATTCCACGGGGTTTATCAAGTTATTCATAATATATTAATATTAATATCGAGACATAATTATGAAACAAGATAAAGAGTGCTTTTATTTATTTGCGACAATATTAAAAAGGTCTACATCTCTGTCCTTATTTAATCATAAGATTGTCTCTAGGACACCCAAATACTAACAAGCTCCCACTTGGCCTAGAGCCAATCAGACCTAAGTCGTATACCCAAAGCCTCATAATGACTATCATGTTTTCTCTGAGAAACAGCCTTTGTCAGAGAATCGGCCAGGTTATCATCTGTGGGAACATAATCCATCTTTACATCCATTCTTTCAATGATTTCTCTAATCAGGTGATATATGCGGAGCACATGCTTAGATCTTTGATGAGACCTAGGTTCCTTTGACTGCGCAATGGCTCCAGTGTTGTCGCACAGCAACTGTATGGGCTCATCCACGCTTGGAACCACCCTAAGTTCAGATATGAACTTCTTGATCCACACGGCATCCTTAGCCGCTTCTGAAGCAGCTATGTATTTAGCTTCTGTCGTTGAATCTGCTGTTGTCTCCTGCTTGGAACCCTTCCAAGATACTGCCCCACCATTTAAGGTGAATACGAACCCTGACTGTGACTTGCAGTCATCTTTGTCACTCTGAAAGCTGGCATCAGTGAACCCTTTCACTGTAAGCTCATTAACCCCACCATAGACCAGAAACGCATCCTTAGTTCTTCTCAAGTATTTAAGGATGGTCTTGACTGCCGTCCAGTGACCCTCTCCAGGGTCAGACTGGTATCTACTCGTAATGCTTAAAGCATATGAGACATCTGGTCTCGTACATATCATGACATACATGATGGACCCAATAGCCGAAGCGTATGGAATTCCACTCATGTGATCCTTCTCAGGCTGTGACTTAGGACACATAACCTTTGAAAGATGTATCCCATGACTGACAGGTAGAAAACCCCTTTTCGACCCTTCCATGCTAAACCTCTTTAGCCTCTTGTCAATGTACGTGGATTGAGATAAACCCAACAGCCTGTTTGATCTATCTCTATAGATCTTTATACCAAGTATAAAGGCCGCTTCTCCCAAATCCTTCATGGTGAAGCTTTCTGAAAGCCACTCTTTCGTTGTTTGTAATGTGGAGATGTCATTTCCTATAAGCAATATGTCATCTACATAAAGTACTAGGAAGACAACATTACTCCCACTAACCTTCCTGTAAACACAAGGTTCATCCTCGTTCTTGATGAAACCGTTACTCCTAACGACCTCATCAAAACGAATATTCCAACTCCTTGATGCTTGCTTTAGCCCATATATCGACCTTTGAAGTTTGCATACCATATGCTCCTGATCTTTGATTACAAAGCCTTCAGGTTGTGTCATGTACACTTCCTCCTTCAAGAACCCATTCAAGAAAGCGGTCTTGACATCCATTTGCCAAATTTCATAGTCGTGATATGCTGCTATCGCAAGCATGATCCTTATAGATTTGATCATGGCAACTGGTGAGAAAGTTTCATCATAGTCAACTCCTTGTCTTTGACGATATCCTTTCGCCACCAACCTAGCTTTGTAGGTTTGAACGTTGCCATTTGCATCAGTCTTTCTTTTAAAGACCCATTTGTTACCGATAGGAACTATTCCTTGCGGTGTAGGAACCAATGTCCATACCTTGTTCTGATACATCAAATCCATTTTAGATTCCATGGCTTCAAGCCAACTGGAAAAGTCAACATCCTTGACTGCCTCCTCGTAGTTACTCGGTTCATTATCCTCAACGGTTTGTTGATTCTCAATCACAAATCCATACCTCTCAGGTGGATGGATGTCCCTCGTAGACCTACGGAGTTGTGTGTTTACTTCTCCATCGAAGAACGTCGCCTGCTGAGCAGACTTGGGTTCCTCAATCTGTTCATGTGGTTCTTGAACTTCTTCAAGATCAATCTTACTCCTACTGGCTCCTTGAGAGATCAAATCCTTCTCAAGGAACTCAGCATTCTTGGATACAAACACTTTGTGTTCATCCATAGAGTAAAAGTAGTATCCTTTAGTACCTTTAGGATACCCCACAAAAAGACATTTAGTACTCTTAGCACTAAGCTTGTCTGATGCCAATGTCTTGACATAAGCTGGCGATCCCCAAACCCTGAGATAACTCAGGTTGGGTCTCTTACCATTCCATATCTCATATGGTGTGGTCTAAACAGATTTAGACGGTACCCTATTTAGAAGGTATGCCGCTGTGTCTAAGGCATATCCCCAAAACAATTTTGGAAGTTAAGTCTCACTCATCATAGACCTAACCATGTCTAACAAGGTCCTGTTTCTCCTTTCGGAGACACCATTTTGGTGTGGTGTGTAAGGAGCAGTAAACTGCGAGAGAATTCCATTCTTTCTTAGATAATCTTGAAACTCATGGCTCAAATATTCACCACCACGATCTGATCGTAATGTCTTAATTATCTTGCCACATTGTTTCTCTACTTCATTCCTAAACTCTTTGAATTTTTCAAAAGCTTCGGATTTATATCTCATCAGGTACACATACCCAAATCTTGATTTGTCATCCGTAAAGGTAATGAAATAGGAGTATTCTCCTCTAGCCTCAATAGACATTGGGCCACATACATCAGAGTGAATGAGTTGTAATAACTCACTAGCCCTATGACTCTCAAGCCCTTTGGGCGTGTGATGAGTCATTTTCCCAGCTAGACAAGATTCACATTGTCCATAGGATTCCAAATCCAAGGAATCTAGGTATCCATTTGCATGCATCCTAGACAATCTTGTTTCATTTATCTGCCCTAGTCTACAGTGCCAAAGATATGATTGATTATCCATCCTAGGTCGTTTCACATCTATTTTGAGCACTTCAGTTCCCATTTCTAGAACATACAATCCATTTATTAAGGTTGCAATACCATAAACAATATCATTCATAATGATAGAGAATGTACCATTCTTAATACTGAAAATAAATCCATCTTGTTCTAAACAAGAAATTGAAATAATGTTTCTAGAAATACTTGGAACATAAAGACATTTATTCAAATGCAGAAAAAGGACCGTAGGCAAAATGAGGTCGGCTTCTCAAATAGAATGAGCAGCAACTCTTGCTCCATTACCAACGCGGAGGTCCACCTCGTTCCTCTCCAATCTCCTTGGGCTCCTAAGTACCTGCAACATATTGCAGATGTGAGAACCACAACCGGTATCCAATACCCATGAAGTAGGATTAGCACATGAATAATTTATCTCAATCATGAAAATACCTGAGGTAAAAGCATCACCATGCTTCTTGTCCTTCACACTCTTCAGGTAGTCTGGACAGTTCCTCTTCCAATAGCTTTTCTTGCCACAATGGAAGCACTCAGCATCGCCTTTGTCCTTGGATGCTTTCTTACCCTTCTTGTTGCCCTTCTTCTTCTTGGATTTTCCTTTGGGCTTAAGGGAGTCACCTTTAGCAGGCCCCTTACCCTTACCCTTGGCCTTGCTAGGCCCACCAATCAGAAGAGCTTGTGTCTTATCCTTCTTGATAGACACTTCAGCAGTTGTTAACATACTTAACAACTCAGGCAAGCTCACTTGCATCCCATGCATGTGGTAATTCATGATGAATTGACTAAAGGAAGGTGGAAGTGAGGTGAGCACTAAGTCATTACTTAGTTCGGCATCCATGATAAAGCCTAGATTTCCTAGCTTCTCAATCAGACCGATCATCTTAAGAACATGACTGCCAACAGACATGCTCTCAGACATCCTGCAAGAGAACAATTCTCTTGAGGCCTCATACCTCTCATGCCTGCCTTTAATGTCATACAACTCCTTGAGATGTAAGACAATAGAGGGAGCATCCATATGCTCATGCTGCTTTTGCAGTTCAGGCGACATGGATGCCAACATGATGCAGACAGCCAACACATTGTCTTCCATGTGCTGTTTGTGGGCCTCGAAATCAAATTCTGCGAACCCATCTTCCCCTTCCCTAGGAGCTACGGGTAATTCAGCATCTAGGACGTAAGCAATCTTTTCGGCCCTTAGAAAAATTCTTAGGTTCCGATACCAGTCCATAAAATTTGGACCGGTCAGCTTGTTCGTATCAAGTATGGAGCGCAGTGACAGTGTATTAGTCATACTAATTAACTGAAAAATGTAAAGATAAAATTAATTAATATTTGGTCATGTAGTAAAAACAAATTATTAAATACTTTAAATAATTTTGCCCCTCCCACTATTTTATCTAAGTCAATGACCCTTCCTTTTGACTTAGGGTTATTCTACATTTAGAATTTACCTTAGTGGGATTAAGAATGCGATTATTTATTTTAACCCCCGTCTGAGACCGCAAGATTAATTTAAATAATGGATTGATCTTTATCAATGGTATCTCATACCCTTTCTTAACATTAGGTTGACAACTCCTTCTCACTTAGTGGTGCATCTCATGCAACTAACCTAGCACTATTACCCTAAGCACATAAGCCCGGCTGGGCCTGCAGCTTATGTCTCAGTTAAGCACTAACCAGCACCCCAAGTGTCTTACACTTCTAATACTACTCTTACTCAACGAAACAGTGGGTCCCAACTGGGTTGTAGAGCACCACTATTTAGAGGAGGTTTGAGTAATATTGGTGGTGGGAGGTAATCATGCGCTTAATAATTTTATTCCTTTTAAGGGTTCATTTTATTAAGGGTTTATTAAGTCTCATCAAACGCATTAATATATTATCATGCTAGTCGTAACCTATGTCATACATCTAACGGTTTAAACTAGTCGCAATTTGACTTGCATAATAATCATACAAACGCGATTTAGTCCAACTCATGCATACTATACGTCATAAGTCATAAAGCATACATATCACAATACTCTATCTCATGCATACTAGTCGTATAATAACATACATGCAAATAAAACAGTTTTATTTTGAGATAGTCATGGTGCTCGCTCTTTTGTCCATCTTGCTTCTCAAGCCTCGGCTTCTTGTCGTCTATACGCCACTAGCCTAATTTCTCTAATTACAATTAAAGAAACTCCAAAACATCTTGGAGGGACAAAATTTAAAATACAAAATTTAAATTACAAAATTTGAAATTCAAATTACATCTCTTTTAAAAGAGCCCAAAATTACACATTAATTTAAAATTTGAAAAATTTCAAATTCCGGGCACCATGACCATCCCCTTCCTCTTTTGCACCTGAAATGTTAGACAACTCACAAGTACAAAATATTATCACATAATATATATTTTTCACGTATGTCTTGATATTTAACAATTAATTATCAAAACATATTTAAAATTTAAAACTTTTCTTAATTTTTCAATTGGCCGAATTATATAACAATTAATATAATTCTAATTTTGTTGACTCTTTCTCAAAGAACACAAAATTAAATCATGCATGTAGCCATCAACACTTAATGGCCGAACCATATACTCATGTATATGAGATTAATTTTTGAAAAATTTTATTTCATGCTCATGAAACAATTCATGGAGAAAAAATAAGAAAACAATCAAGGTGTTCAAAACACCTTTCATGGTCGAACTCCACCCTTAAAAAAGGTGCTTCCTTTAAAAACTTTTATAAAGAAAAAGACAACCATGAATATGAATGGATGCATGAACATGTCATTCGAAATAACATGTTCATAAAAACGAAAACTTTTAACCGTTTAAAGTATTATAAATTAGAATCCATTAATAAAAAATTGAATCTTTAACCTTTAAAGAGATTTTAACCGTGAAAAATATGATCACAAACAAGGTACCATCACCCGTCGATGGTAAATCAACCGGGCTCTGATACCACTTGAAAGTTCGAAATGGCCTTGAAGGCCGATGGATGCAAGAGGGAAAAACAAAAACTTTCTTTGCGGAATATACATGCACATCAAAATCATGCTTTAGGAAAGCATGATGTTACCTTGTTCGTGAAATCACCAGATGATCAAGGCCGGTCTGAAGGGTTCAGACCCTCTAACGTTGATCCACACCACCCACTCGTCTAGGTGCAATAACTCTTTCTTGTGAAGCAACCGGAAGATCACCACGAAGAGGCTTGCTAGGCGCTCTATGTGTGAAGATGGAGGCTAGGTGAAAGTGTTTGAAAAAGTGAAGCTCTCAATGTGAAAGCTTCACAAGTGGCGCAGGAGAGAGGAGAGAATAGGCTAGGTTTTCAGAAAAACCCTTAGAGGAACAACTGATCACAGAGGCGCATAAGAGGAGAGTATTTAAAATAAATACCAATCAGATTTTTCTCCTAAAAATCTGATCATTAGGCGCCAGATTGGAGAGAGAGAAGTGGAGCTGTTTTATTTCAAAAATTGCTAACAGTCTCCTAGAATATTCTCTTGAGAATTGGTTCAAAACCTATTCAAAATTCTGATCATAAATCTTCATAAGATCAGCTATATGTTGCGCCCCATATAGCCCAAAAAGGTGACCAGATACATCTGAGTAGTTGCTTTCAAATTTGAATCAATTCACTCAGATTTTCTCCCAACTGACTGAATCTTCTGGAGCTGATTTTGATGAGCAAATCTTGCTCACCAACAACCCAAATCAGCGCCATATATGGCCTTGGATCTTGTCCAAAAGATTCTCTTATGATACTAGTGATTTGTTCCAACAAGATCTCATCTTATCCTTTTGTTATGAAACAACCTTTCATAGGCAATTCAAATTCAAATTCAAATATTTGAATTCAAACATTCAAATATTCAAATTCAAATGTTCAAATATTCAAATTCAAAATTCAAATTCAAAATTCAAAATTTCAAATTTCAAAATTCCAATTTCAAAATTCGAATTCAAAATCCAAATTTCAAATTTCAAATTCAAAATTCGAATTTCGAAATTCAAATTCAAAATTCAAAATTTCAAAATTCAAACTTCGAATTCCAAAATTCAAAATTTAAATGTTTGATAATTAATTTAACTAATTAAATTAATTAGTAATGTCTTGGACTATCCAAGCCCATTACAATGAACCATGCGCCCTCCACCCCTTTAGGTGGAGTTCCAAACAACTTCTTGGGCTAATAACTATTATTAGGCCGAAGCTAGAGCATCTAGACAATTAGGTGTTTGTGTGTGACCCATTAGGTCCAACTTAGCCACTGACATAAATGGGCTTGGGCCCAATAAGCCCACAACCCATCTAATGACAACACAGAGCACTAGCAATGCTTTGTTGCCCCAGAACTAGTTAGATTAATGATTTGATCATCCTATTAAACACATTTGGTTACCGTATATATTTCCTTTCGCCTCGGTTACCTTCCCATAAAACCTAGGGTAAGGAAGCGTATCAACCCCTGCGGTTTAGGGTAAGCTTTATTCGAAATAGGGAATCTTCAATTTACATACTCTAAAGGCAGATCATCTCATGATCTCTTTTACTATGCATAGATTCCCGAGTCCCTGTAAATGTCATCCCGATTTCTCCGGTTTACAGATATCCTAATCTCTCACAGAGATTTGACGAATTCCTTCAGCTTATCACCCTAGCCCTGTGTTCTTTCAGGACAAGCCCAACAGTATACCTATGAGTCTTCATGTTTCAGGCAGACGAGGTGCACAATCAAAGCATGCCTCCTAGAACACAGTCTAGGTAATAACTTCTGGTCTTAGGAAAGACATACCCAAATATAAAGAGACTACTCTAATGATACTCTCTGTGAGAGTTCCTCATAGAGTCTCTTTGTGGGTCCGTTCAGTGCGAGCTATACCCTTATAGGTCCACCCACGACTTTAGCTAAGACATCTCCATATCTGTAGCACATGAGGTCTATACCTTGTATCCATATACAAATAGATAAGTCGTGCTAGTCTTACCCGAGATTACTGACCCCATTCTCAGTATCTCTAGAATAAGAACATAAAATTAGGAATAAACATCCGGTATTCTTGAATCCTCATGATTGTGATCTCATCACAGATATTCAAGAGATACCTATTTTATTCCACAGGGTTTATCAAGTTATTCATAATATATTAATATTAATATCGAGACATAATTATGAAACAAGATAAAGAGTGCTTTTATTTATTTGCGACAATATTAAAAAGGTCTACATCTCTGTCCTTATTTAATCATAAGATTGTCTCTAGGACACCCAAATACTAGCAAAAAGGAAGGGTCATTGACTTAGATAAAATAGTGGGAGGGCAAAATTATTTAAAGTCTTTAATAATTTGTTTTTACTACATGACCAAATATTATTTAATTTTATCTTTACATTTTTCAGTTAATTAGTATGACTAATACACTGTCACTGCGCTCCATACTTGATACAAACAAGCTGACCGGTCCAAATTTTATGGACTGGTATCGGAACCTAAGAATTGTTCTAAGGGCCGAAAAGATTGCTTACGTCCTAGATATTGAATTACCCGTAGCTCCTAGGGAAGGGGAAGATGGGTTCGCAGAATTTGATTTCGAGGCCCACAAACAGCACATAGATGACAATGTGTTGGCTGTCTGCATCTTGTTGGCATCCATGTCGCCCGAACTGCAAAAGCAGCATGAGCATATGGATGCTCCCTCTATTGTCTTACATCTCAAGGAGTTGTATGACATTAAAGGCAGGCATGAGAGGTATGAGGCCTCAAGAGAATTGTTCTCTTGCAGGATGTCTGAGAGCATGTCTGTTGGCAGTCATGTTCTTAAGATGATCGGTCTGATTGAGAAGCTAGGAAATCTAGGCTTTATCATGGATGCCGAACTAAGTAATGACTTAGTGTTCACCTCACTTCCACCTTTCTTTAGTCAATTCATCATGAATTACCACATGCATGGGATGCAAGTGAGCTTGCCTGAGTTGTTAAGTATGTTAACAACTGCTGAAGTGTCTATCAAGAAGGATAAGACACAAGCTCTTTTGATTGGTGGGCCTAGCAAGGCCAAGGGTAAGGGTAAGGGGCCTGCTAAAGGTGATTCCCTTAAGCCCAAAGGAAAATCCAAGAAGAAGAAGGGCAACAAGAAGGGTAAGAAAGCATCCAAGGACAAAGGCGATGCTGAGTGCTTTCATTGTGGCAAGAAAGGCCATTGGAAGAGGAACTGTCCAGACTACCTGAAGAGTGTGAAGGACAAGAAGCATGGTGATGCTTCTACCTCAGGTATTTTCATGATTGAGATAAATTATTCATGTGCTAATCCTACTTCATGGGTATTGGATACCGGTTGTGGTTCTCACATCTGCAATATGTTGCAGGCACTTAGGAGCCCCAGAAGATTGGAGAGGAACGAGGTGGACTTCTGCATTGGAAATGGAGCAAGAGTTGCTGCTCATTCTATTGGAGAAGCCGACCACATTTTGCCTACTGGCCTTATTTTGCATTTGAATAAATTTCTTTATGTTCCAAGTATTTCTAGAAACATTATTTCAATTTCTTGTTTGGGACAAGATGGTTTTATTTTCAGTATTAAGAATGGTACATTTTCTATCATTATGAATGATATTGTTTATGGTACTGCTACCTTAATAAATGGATTGTATGTTCTGGAAATAGGAACTGAAGTGCTCAAAATAGATGTGAAACGACCTAGGATGGATAATCAATCATATCATTGGCACTGTAGACTAGGGCACATAAATGAAACAAGATTGTCTAGGATGCATGCAAATGGATACCTAGATTCCTTGGATTTGGAATCCTATGGACAATGTGAATCTTGTCTAGCTGGGAAAATGACTCGTCACACGCCCAAAGGGCTTGAGAGTCATAGGGCTAGTGAGTTATTAGAACTCATTCACTCTGATGTATGTGGCCCAATATCTATTGAGGCTAGAGGAGGATACTCCTATTTCATTACCTTTACGGATGACAAATCAAGATTTGGGTATGTGTACCTGATGAGATATAAATCCGAAGCTTTTGAAAAGTTCAAAGAGTTTAGGAGTGAAGTAGAGAAACAGCATGGCAAGATAAATAAGACATTACGATCAGATCGTGGTGGTGAATATTTGAGCCATGAATTTCAGGATTATCTGAGAGAGAATGGAATTCTCTCGCAGTTTACTGCTCTTTACACACCACACCAAAATGGTGTCTCCGAAAGGAGAAACAGGACCTTGTTAGACATGGTAAGGTCTATGATGAGTGAGACTCAACTTCCAAAATCGTTTTGGGGATATGCCTTAGACACAGCGGCATACCTTCTAAATAGGGTACCGTCTAAATCTGTTCAGACCACATCATATGAGATATGGAATGGTAAGAGACCCAACCTGAGTTATCTCAGGGTTTGGGGATCGCCTGCTTATGTCAAGACATTGGCATCAAAGCTTAGTACTAAGAGTACTAAATGTCTTTTTGTGGGGTATCCTAAAGGTACTAAACGATACTACTTTTACTCTATGGATGAACACAAAGTGTTTGTATCCAAGAATACTGAGTTCCTTGAGAAGGATTTGATCTCTCAAGGAGCCAGTGGGAGTAAGATTGATCTTGAAGAAGTTCAAGAACCACGTGAACAGATTGAGGAACCCAAGTCTGCTCAACAGGCGACGTTCTCTGATGGAGAAGTAAACACACAACTCCGTAGGTCTACGAGGGTCATCCATCTACCTGAGAGGTATGGATTTGTGATTGAGAATCAGCAAACCGTCGAGGATGATGAACTAAGTAACTACGAAGAGGCAGTCAAGGATGTTGACTCTTCTGGATGGCTTGAAGCCATAGAATCTGAAATGGATTCGATGTATCAAAACAAGGTATGAACCTTGGTTCCAAAACCGTAAGGAATAGTTCCTATTG